>NC_037689.1:153212761-153252466 GCF_003255815.1 Theropithecus gelada | reverse complement strand
ACTCTGGAGGATCTGGACCGGGAGTTCATGACTTTCGCCCATGCTCAATGGAAAGCACAATTACGAAGTTTCTTTTCTCTATTTCTGAGTTCATCCAATGGTTTTTTTGATTTATTTTTTTTGCATTGCAGGAGTTTGTTTAATGACCAAAAATTGGTAGAATACTTAAAGGAGAGTTCTTTTGATGCGGTGTTTCTGGATCCTTTTGATGCCTGTGGCTTAATTGTTGCCAAATATTTCTCCCTCCCCTCTGTGGTCTTTGCCAGGGGAATAGCTTGCCACTATCTTGAAGAAGGTGCACAGTGCCCTGCTCCTCTTTCCTATGTCCCCAGAATTCTCTTAGGGTTCTCAGATGCCATGACTTTCAAGAAGAGAGTATGGAACCATGTCATGCATTTGGAGGAACATTTATTTTGCAAGTATTTTTTCAAAAATGCCCTAGAAATAGCCTCTGAAATTCTCCAAACACCTGTCACGGAATATGATCTCTACAGCCACACATCAATTTGGTTGTTGCGAACGGACTTTGTTTTGGACTATCCCAAACCCGTGATGCCCAACATGATCTTCATTGGTGGTATCAACTGCCATCAGGGAAAGCCAGTGCCTATGGTAAGTCATCTCTCCTTTAGCACATTAAGAATAATCTGGCTTTGTAAATTAAAAAAAGATTCCTTACTGAACTGTGATTTGACATTTTGGTTTGTTGCATTTCAAATTTCTTTCCAGTTTAACAAATTATTTTGTGCCAATTCATGTACTTGTCAGTTATCAAATTTTATAAAACTGCCCTTCTTGGCCGGGCGCGGTGGCTCAAGCCTGTAATCTCAGCACTTTGGGAGGCCGAGATGGGCGGATCACGAGGTCAGGAGATCGAGACCATCCTGGCTAACCCCGTGAAACCCCGTCTCTACTAAAAAATACAAAAAACTAGCCAGGAGAGGTGGCGGGCGCCTGTAGTCCCAGCTACTCGGGAGGCTGAGGCAGGAGAATGGTGTAAACTCGGGAGGCGGAGCTTACAGTGAGCTGAGATCCGGCCACTGCACTCCAGCCTGGGCGACAGAGTGAGACTCTGTCTCAAAAAAAAAAAAAAAAAACTGCCCTTCTTGAAAGTGTGTATATATAATTTAAAAATTATACATCATATTCAGCCTACATTTTTGAGTACTGTGTTTAGAAAAGTACCAACAACCGCAGTAAGAAATGGAACTTCCTTTTTTTGCAAATTCTATGTGACCCCTGAGAGCAAATGCTCTTAGCAGTTTTGCATACATTCTTTTCATTAAAAAAGTGTTTTAGTTGTGTATATATAATTTAAAAATTATAGGTCCTATTCAGCCTACGTTTTTGAGTACCGTGTTTAGAAAAGCACCAAAAACCACAGTAAGAAATGAAACTTCCCTTTATTGCTAATTTTTGTGACCCCTAGAGGAAATGCTCGTAGCAGTTTTGTGTACATTCTTTTCATTAAAAAAAAAAAGCATTTTAGTTATACGGAATATCTAATGTAAATTCTCATACCTATTTTGTTAAAATAAAATCTTGTATTAGGTTAGACATATATTTCTTTACCTTGCATTTTTCATTTGCCAATAAATAATAGATTCCTTTATAGACAAATACAGACAGATTTGACGAGTTCGTTTAATAGTCTTTACTTTGGATGCTATGTAGTTTTTTTTAACCAATTAGTATTGATATATCTTTAGGCATTTTCCATTTTTTGCTTTTATGAATAAGGCCATGTAAACACTCTTTAATAATTTCCTTATGTGAATATTTTTCTATATTCTTGCTTTTATCTTAGTAGACTAGAGTCTTACATGTAGGGTTATAGGGTTTTCCTGAGTTGAGAAGGATTGGCATCTTTTTACTATTAAGTCATCCTGTTCAGGAATATGTAAGTCTCACTATTTATTCAGATCTTGTTTTATATACATAAATAAAATTTTTCACTATATAAGCATTTTATGTTTGTTATTAACATTTATTCCTTGGCATTTTATTATTTTTGAAACTATTTTTTTACAGGGCAAATTTTCCATTTCTACATTTAACTGACTATTGGGGTTTTTGCACATGTATCTTGTATCCAGCAACATTACTAACTTTTTTTATTATTTTTTAGTATGCATTAGATGTACAATATACCCTACCATCTGCAAGTAATTCCCTTCTCTGATATTTGTACTGCTTCTTTTGCTTTGCTGGAGCATATACTTCCAAAACATTACTGAGTAATATTGTTAGAGTAGCCAGTTTAAATAGGAATTCGGTCACTTTTGACTGAAAAATCCTTGAAAAATACCAGAATAAGATTCTGGCAAATGCACAGTTGCTAAATCCAGATGAATCACTTGGTGTCTCATCTCATTATATTATTTTATTAGGGATGGAGTATACATTTTTGTCTATTGCTGTGGCTGCTTACAATGTTCAGTAGACTTCGTAACACAGTCATATCTGTCATTGGCAGATGTTTGGTAAAAGAGTGACCTTTCAGCCTACTCATGGGAAAGTGAAATAATGCTCTTTCTAAAAAGCAGGAAGACTACAGTTGTAGGCCTTTCAAAATTAGGCATGACTTTCAGTTCTTGGCCAGACCGGGCGAGGAGATGCAAGTTGAAGGACTCTTAAGAGGTTGGACTTATCAAAGCACTTTTCTCCTCTGTATCCTCCATTAATTACGGTACCAAGCACCATCCATGTGTTGCCTACACACCACATCTGTGGCTGAGGGTGAGGCTCTGCCACTTCCTGAACCCACACTGAGTTCATTATGGCTCACAGGGTCACCCAGAGGACTTTAGAGATATAAAACCCTATATATGATTTTATATCACCTATGATAGGGAGATATACATAAAAAATGAAACATTAAACTCTATATGGTTTCATTTATTTTGATTATAAATCTTTTATGAGATAAGAAATAAATGTGTTTATATATCTATTAAAGAATATACATGTATGAAAGTTTTTATAGTTGCAGAGGGTTATGTATATTAATGTATATATTTATGATTATATCCGTAAATCCAGCAGAATTCTCACAGAGGAATTGAGATCTGAAAGAGGGCTTTCTGTCAAGAGCCTTGGATGTGGCCCAACCACAAAAGTAAAAGTCGACTGTCGTTGAAAGAAGGATGGACACTGCATATTGCTCCTTCCTTGTTTCAGAGGCCAGGATGTGTCTGGGAAAAGCATGCAGTTGGTTACATCTTGTTGGGAAACAGGATTCGAGTCTGAGTCTCATCTGTCTGATGAGAAGGGAGCATTACTTAATGATAGAGTACGTGTTTGCACATGTACGTGTTTGTGTATATGCAGGTGTGTTTGTGTGCGGTGTCCCAGACCCTGCACAGGGGATTTTCTTGAAGGTCTCCTGTAACAAAATCTCCTTGAGCCTATCCGGGAGAATTACATCCAGGGATGTAATTAAATACTTTAACAAGGATGGCAGATGACCCCATCTCGAACGTCAGGGATCAAATTTCAACATGAGATTTGGAGGGGACAAACTTTTAAACTATATAATTTGGTATGGTTGTTCTTTTACATTTCAGCGTTCTAGTATGTGTGTTGATTAATGATGTGTAAACAATTCAGCAGAACATTGAAATAGTTTTAATGAGAAAAAGAGGAAGTCACTCCTAGTCTCTTTGAATTTTTGGTTAGTTCCAACAGAATTGATGACTGGTTTTAGGTGAAAAGAATTCAGGCTCCGTCTATACCATCCATGGTAGGTTCAGCTCTGCAGACCTGGGGATGGGATATGGTTACAGAGCAAGAAAAGATCTGTGCTTCCCCCATTGCTCTAAGTTTCTGGCTCCAGTTCAAGATCCAAATTCAAAGTTAGCTTTTGGTGGACAAGACTAAGGCCTCCCACTAAAATTGTTTACTTCAAGTTTTTATTTTCAAAGTGTTTAACACACACAAAAGAGAGACTTAGTGTCATGACCACCTGCATATCAATCTTAGGTTAAATAATTTTCACTATTTTGCTGAACTGATTCATCTATCCCTTTTTTCCTGTCTTTAAAGAAAACTTTTTTAAAAGAGAAATTTGTGTCAATCTTTTTTATTATACTTTAAGTTCTAGGGCACATGTGCACAATGTGCAGGTTTGTTACATAGGTATACATGTGCCATGTTGGTTTGCTGCACCCATCAACTCGTCATTTCCATTAGGTATTTCTCCTAATGCTATCCCTTCCCCAGCCCCCCACCCCCTGACAGGCCCTGGTGTGTGATGTTCCCTGTGTCCATGTGTTCTCATTGTTCAATTCCTACTTATGAGTGAGAATATACGCTGTTTGGTTTTCTGTCCTTGTGATAGTTTGCTGAGAATGATAGTTTCCAGCTTCATCCATGTCCCTGCAAAGGACATGAACTCATCCTTTTTTATGGCTGCATAGTATTCCATGGTGTGTATGTGCCACATCTTCTTTATCCAGTCTATCATTGATGGACATTTGGGTTGGTTCCAAGTCTTTGCTATTGTGAATAGTGCTGCAATAAACGTATGTGTGCATGTGTCTTTATAGTACCATGATTTATAATCCTTTGGGTATATACCCAGTAATGAGATCGCTGGGTCAAATGGTATTTCTAGTTCTAGATCCTTGAGGAATTGCCACACTGTCTTCCACAATGGTTGAACTAATTTACACTCCCACCAACGGAGTAAAAGCGTTCCTATTTCTCCACATCCCCTCCAGCATCTGTTGTTTCCTGACTTTTTAATGATCGCCATTCTAACTGGCATGAGATGGTATCTCATTGTGGTTTTGATTTGCATTTCTGTGATGACCAGTGATGATGAACATTTTTTCATATGTCTGTTTGCTGCATAAATGTCTTCTTTTGAGAAGTGTCTGTTCATATCCTTTGCCCACTTTTGAATGGGTTGTTTTTTTTCTTGTAAATTTGTTTGACTTCTTTGTAGATTCTGGCTATTAGCCCTTTGCCAGGTGGATTGATTGCAAAAATGTTCTCCCATTGTGTAGGTTGCCTGTTCAGTCTGATGATAGTTTCTTTTGCTGTGCAGAAGCTCTTTGGTTTAATTAGATCACATTTGTCAATTTTGGCTTTTGTTGCCATTGCTTTTGGTGTTTTAGTCATGAGGTCTTTGCCCATGCCTATGTCCTGAATGGTATTGCCTAGGTTTTCTTCAAGGGTTTTTATGGTTTTAGGTCTTACATTTAAGTCTTTAATCCATCTTGAGTTAATTTTTCTATAAGTTGTAAGGAAGGGATCCAGTTTCAGCTTTCTACATATGGCTAGCCAGTTTTCCCAACACCATTTATTAAATAGGGAATCTTTCCCCCTTTTCTTGTTTTTGTCAGGTTTGTCAAAGATCAGAAGGTTGGGGATGTGTGGTGTTATTCCTGAGGCCTCCATTCTGTTCCATTGGTCTATATATCTGTTTGGGCACCAGTACCATGCTGTTTTGGTTACTGTAGCCTTGTAGTATAGTTTGAAGTCAGGTAGCGTGATGCCTCCAGCTTTGTTCTTGTTGCTTAGGATTGTCTTGGCTATGCAGGCTCTTTTTTAGTTCCATATGAAATTTAAAGTAGTCTTTTCTAATTCTATGAAGAAAGTCAATGGTAGCTTGATGGGATAGCATTGAATCTATAAATTACCTTGGGCAGTATGGCCATTTTTACGATATTGATTCTTCATATCCATGAGCCGGAATGTTCTTCCATTTGTTTGTGTCCTCTTATTTTGTTGAGCAGTGGTTTGTAGTTCTCCTTGAAGAGGTCTTCACACCCGTTGTAAGTTGTATTCCTAGGTATTTTATTCTCTTTGTTGGAATTGTGAATGCCATCTTGCTAGACATTACCTTTCAACCCCCAGTTTGTGTCATTTTAAAAAGAAATTCTTGGCATGTCATTCCATCACTGAATACTTAATTAAATACGAAAAATAAGAAACATTTGTTACATAGCCACAATATCATTATCATATCTAAGGCAATAAAAATTCTTTAATATTATCTCATTTCCAGTCCATAATTAAATTTCCCCCATTTTCTGGAACAACATCTTTCCATATAGATCAATGGAATAGAATGGAGAATTCAGAAATAAACCCATATATTCTTGGCCAATTGACAAGGTGTCAAATTTTGACACGTGTGTCAAGATCATTCAAATGGGACAGAATAGTCTCTTCAACGGAAGACCCACCCTGGGGTCCTTCAGGTCCAGCATCAGACTCCAGACCATTTGCAGAGATCATCCAGCCATCTCCCACCATGCCTCTGATGAATCCTTCACCATGTGCATCCACATGGGTCCCGCAAATATTTTCTCACAGTCTATTGAGTGACTTTCCTTACAAATACTTCATTGTAGAATAAATAGAGGTTTATAGCAAGGTTGCAACAAATAGTTTAGAGAATTCTTATCTATCCTGTGTCCAGTTTCCCCATTGTTATATCTTATGTTTCTATGGCACATCCATCGCAACTCATTCGCCAATATTGACACGTTATGATGAGCTAAAGTCTGTTTCCTTCAGATTTCATTGATTTTTACTTAATATCACTGTTCTTTTATGGGATCCCATTGATACCACCTGAAATGTAGTCATCATGTCTCCTTAGTCTCTTCCAGCCTGTGACGGTTTCTCAGACTTCCCCTGTTTTTGGTGACTTGGGCAGTTTTGAGCAGTCCTGGTCAGGTGTCCTGTAGAATGTTCCTCAGTGTGTGTTTGACATTTTTATCATGGTTAAACTGGGGTTATAGGTTTTTGGTAGGAAGACACAGAGGTCTTTTCTTGTTTTCTTGCGTGTAGAAAAGAGTGGCCTGTTCTCCAATGCATTGCTTGTACCTTTGTAAAAACTTGGCTCTTCATACATCTGTGCATGTATTTCTAGACTTTGTGTTCTGCTCCACTGAAATATTTGTGAAATATTTGATTACTGTAGCTTTGTGATAATCTTGAAATGAGGTAGTGTTACCAATTTTTTTCAAATTGTTTTTGCTATTGTAGGTCTGCTACATGACCGTATGGATTTTAGAATAAGTTTTTTAGTTTGGTGTGATTGGGACTGTATTGAATTTATAGATCAACTGGGGAGAAACAACATCTTATCAATTTTGAGTTTTCCAATTCATTAACATATCTATTTAAGTCCCTCATCAGTGTTCTGTAATTTTCAGTGTACAGTCTTTCACATTTTTTGTCAGATATATTCCTAAGTGTTTCATGTTTTTGATGCTATTTAAGTGATATTTTTATTCCAATTTTTAATTGTTCATTGCTAGTATAGTTGACCCCTGAACAATATGGGAATGAAGCAGACCAACCCGCTGAAGCAAAAAATCCACACAGATCTTTTGATTCTCCAAAAACATAACTACTAACAGCCAACTATTTACCAAAAGCCTTACCAGTAGCATAAACAGTCAATTAACACATATTTTGAATGTCGTTAGTATTATATCTTATATTATTACAATAAAGAAAGCTAGAGAAAAGAAAATGTTATTTAAAAACATAACATATGAAAAAATGCCCAGTATCACTAATCATCAGAGAAATGAAAGTCAAAACCACAATGAGATATCATCTCACACCAGTTAGAATGGCTATTATTAAAAAGTCAAGAAACAATAGATGCTTGCGAAGCTGCTGAGAAAGGGGACCAGTTGTACACCGTTGGTGGTGGGAATGCAAATTAGTTCATCCCCTGTGGGAAGTAGTTTGGAGATTTCGCAAAGAAGTCAATAGACACCACCAATAAAATAGAAGTTTTATATATATATAAAATCATTTTACCAAGAAACACATGCACTGGTATGTTCATTGCATCTCTATTCAGAATAGAAAAGACATGAAATCAACCTAGGTGCTCGTCAACAGTGGCTTAGATGAAGAAAACGTGGAACATATACACCATGGAATATGCAGTCATAAAAAAAGAATGAAATCATGTTCTTTGTAACAACATGGATGCAGCTGGAGGTCATTATCCTAAGGAAATATACACAGACACAGAACACCAAATACCATGTGTTCTCACTTAGAAGTGGGAGCCAAACAGTGGGTACTCATGGGCATAAAGATGGCAACAATAGACACTGTGGACTCTAAAGGGGAGAGGAAGGGGTGCAGGAGTTGAAAAACTATTGGGTACTATGCTCAGTACTTGGGTGATGGGAGCAATCATGCCCCAAACGTCAGCATCATGCAATATACTCAGGTAACCTGCGTATGTACTCTTGAATCTAAAATAAAAGTTGAATATGTATAAGCGGAAGTGAATCATCAAAAAGGTCTCCGTCTTCATCATCTTCCATTGAGTGGGCTGTGGAGGAGGAGGAGGAGGAGGAGGAGTAGATGTTGGTCTTGCTGTCTCAGGGTGGCAGAAGCAGAAGAGGTAGAGGAGGTGGAAGGGGAGTCAGGTGAGGCAGGTGCACTTGGTGTAACTTTATGGAAATACATCGTAATTGCTGTCTATTTTTTTCTCTTTGATTTATTTAAAAATGCTTTTATACAGTACTAATCCTTCTTCCCCACTTGCTTTGGTTTCAGTGCCCATATCATAGAAAGGTTCATGTTGTAATAGAAGTCAATAGCAGTCTTAAATAATTGGAAGCCTTTCTATGAGGCTTATATTGTGTAAAGCCATTTTTTTTTTTTCTGGCACTGCTGCTTCTACATCTTCTTTCTCATCAAGTACTGATTGGAAAGCACTCATCTCCATCAGGTCCTCTATTAATTCCTCTAGTGTAGTGTCTATTGACTCTTGAATTTCTCCAAGATTCATATTTTGAAACACCTTATCCCCCACCTTTTGTTGCTGAATACACAATCCCTTTCATGACTTCCTTGATTGGCTCTGTCATAAATCCTGTGAAGTCATGTGCAACATCTGGACACAGTTTTCTCCAGAAGAAATGTATTGTTTGGGGCTTGGTGGCTTTCACAGCTCTTTCTGTAACAACAATGGCATCTTCAGTGGTGTAATCCTTCTGGACTTTCATGACATTCTCTATCCAGATTCTCTTCCATAGTATTGACAATCTTTTCCATAAAAAAGTGTGTGTAATGAGTTCTAAAGTTCCTTATGACCCCTGATTGAGAAACTGAATTAGAGATGTTGGGTTTGGAAGCAGGTAGACCACTTTGACACCTTCCATGTTGAACTCATGGGTTCTGGGTGACTAGGGGCATTGTCCAATATCAAAAGAACTTTAAAAGACAGTCCCTTACTGGCAATACATTTTCTGCCTTCAGGGACAAAGCATTGATGGAACCAATCCAGAAAAAGTGTTCTTGTTGTGTAGGCCTTCTTGTTGTACCACCAAAAATCTGTCAGTGGGTGTCGATCTTGTCCCCTCAAGGCTTAAGGTTGGGCAGTTCTACACATGAAGTCAGTCCTGAGTGTAAACTTGACTGTGTTTACATAAAACAGTAGAGTTAGCCTGTCCCTTTCTGCCTTGCATTCTGGTGCTTGGTTTACTTCCTCGCTAATAAATGTCTTTTGTGTCATCTTGTTTTTGTTTTTGTTTTTTCCACAATAGGGCACTGTCATCTGCATTAAAAATCTGTTCAGGCAGATATCCTTCCTCCTCAATAATTTTCTTCGTGGCGTCTGGGAACTCATTTGTCTCCTTTTGCTTGGCAGAAGCTGCTTCTGTTATCTTGACAAAAAACTAGCAAACCATCCTTTGCCGCCATTAAATTCTCCAGTTTTGGATTCTTCACCTCTTTTTTGCTTTAAGTTGTCATATAATGACTTTGCTTTTCTCAAATCACAATGGCATTATAAATAAGCCTTTCTTATAGCAATGCTACACTCACATTAAAGCTGCATTTTCAATATGAGACAAAAGGTATTTCAGAAAGAAATGCAAGGTTTGGCTCCTGCTGGCATTGCTGCAGCAATGTCTTCATGAATCTCCCTCCCTCCCTGCCTCCCTCCCTCCCTTCCTTCTTTCTTTCTTTTTTTTCCAATGGTCCTTATCTAGCTTCATTTATTTTGAAATGGCAGGCAATCACCATGGTAGAGCTCAGTCTATGGTACCAATCAAGCAATTTGACTTTTTTGGTAATTCTTTGCTTCTTGGGAGTAATTCCAGTATCATTAGTGGTGCTCTGTAGTCCCATGATGGTATTCAAGGTTTATAATATTGCACTAAACACGATGAAAAATACAGTAGAGCCATGAGAGATCACTTTTACTCTGACATGCAATTTATTGGAGAGATGAAATGCTCAGAGAGTATAAGTGTTATATCACATGCATTTAACCCACACTTCAGCTCACTGGAAGAGCAACAGGAGGTAGCTACAAAATTATTACAGTAGTGTAGTATATACTATAGGTAATTTTGTGCAGTTAAGATTTAATGCTGCATCTATACATTTGTTTGTATTTCTTTCCAGTGCTAATGATGCAGTGTACAGTCTGGAAGTGTTTGTGTGTGTTTTAATAATTTTTTATAGATTTGTGCATATTTTAAAGTAATAATAAAATAGAGTAGTACCTACACATGCTTTATGCATTAATGGCATACCTACCTTTAAAAAAATTTTAGATATTTCTAGTTTATGTGGTTTATATGTATGTTTTTTCAAACTGTTGGAAGTTTCTTTGCAATATATTTATCTATAAAAATCTGTTTTTTTAGATTATAAAATAAAGTAAATAAAAATCTGTTTATTTTTCTATAAAAGAAGTTTGCAATATATTTATCTATAAAAATCTGCATATAAGTGGATCCACACAGCTCAAAACCCTACTGTTCCCTGTCAACTGTATATAGAAATAAGATTAATTTTTAAGTATTGTATCTTGCAACCATGCTAAACTTATGTATTTGTTCTAGGAGATTTTTGTAGAGTTTGTTATTATTCCTACATACATAAACATGTTGTCTGTGAATGAGACCTTTTTATTTTTTTCTTTACAATCTAAATACTCTTTCCTTCTTTTTCTTCCTTGACTGCACTGGCTGGAACCTGAAGAACAATGTTGAGTAGAAGTGGGGAGGGCCCCCGTCCTTGGCGTGTGTTTGACTTGAGGAGTGGAGCATTCAGTCTTTCACCATTAAGGATGATGTTAGCTGTGGGTTCCTCCAAGATGCCCTTCATTAGTTTAAGATACTCCTCTTTTTTTTTTCTGAGTTTGTTGAGAATTTTTTATCATAAGTGGATTTTGGATTTTTGTCAAACACTTTTTCCATACTTATTGAGATAATTATATGCTTATCCTTTTTTAGTTTATTTATGTGGTATGTTACTTTAATTGATTTATAAAATTATTTATTTTATCATTAATTATGGTGAAATACACATAGCATAAAATGAATCATCTTCATCACTTTAGGTACACAGTTCAGTATTGAGTACATTCACATTGCTGTACAACCAATACCACCATTCATCTCCAGAACTCTCTTCATCTTCCCAAACTGAAACTTTGGACCCATTAAAATATAATTCTCCATTCTCCCCTCCTCTCAGCCCTTGCCAACCATCATTTCACTCTTTTATTCTACGAATTTGACTATTTTAGATACTTCATATAAGTAGAATCATACAGCATTTGTCATTTTGTGATTAGCTTAGTTCACTCTGCACAATATCCTTAAGGTTCATTCATGTTAGCATATGTCAGAATTTTCTTCCTTTCTAAGGCTGAATAATATTTCATTCTGTATACCTACACCACATTTTTGCTGGGGTTGTTTCCACTTTTTGGCTGTTGTGAGTTATGCTGCTATGAACATGGTGGCACAACCTCAATTAATTTTCTAATGTCAAACCAGCCTTGCATTCCTCAGATAAACCCCACTTGGTTATGGTGTATAATCTTTTTGTGTAGTACCTATTTTAAAATATTACAGAAGTTGACTTGCCAATATTTTGTTTAAAATTTTTGCATCTAAGCTCATGAGGGTCTGTAATTTTCCTATCTTATAATGTCTATCTGGTTTTGGTACTGTGATAATGCTGGTCTCATCAAATGAATTAGGAAATCCCGTAGGCTTCAGTTTTTGGAACCAGTTTGTGAATAATTGGTATTATTTATTCTTCAATGTTTGCCAGATTCATCAGTGATATCATCTGAGCTTTGTTTTGTGAGGGAAGGTGTGAATTACAAATCTAAATTAAATTTAAAATATACAGGTATGGCAGGGTGCGGTGGCTCAAGCCTGTAATCCCAGCACTTTGGGAGGCCGAGACGGGCAGATCACAAGGTCAGGAGATCAAGACCCTCCTGGCTAACATGGTGAAACCCCGTCTCTACTAAAAAATACAAAAAACTATCTGGGCGAGGTGGCGGGCGTCTGTAGTCCCAGCTACTCGGGAGGCTGAGGCAGGAGAATGGTGTAAACCCAGGAGGCAGTGCTTGCAGTGAACTGAGATCTGGCCACTGCACTCCAGCCTGGGCAACAGAGTGAGACTCCATCTCAAAAAAAAGAAAAAAAAAGAAAAGAAAAGATGCAGGTTACTTCTGTTGGGGTTATGCATTTATTCTTGTGAAATGTCTAGCAGTTTGTGTCTTTAACAAAATGTGTCCATTCCATCTAAGTTGCAGACTTTTTTTGGCATAAACTTGTTCATGATATTCTCTTAACATTTTAATATCTGTAGAATCTATGGTGATACCACCTCTCTCGTTCCTGATATTGATAATTTATTTCTTCTCTCATTTTTGTTAGATCAAGGTGGCTAGAGCTTTACTAAATTAATTGATCTCAGCAAACCAGCTTTGGCTTCATTAATTTTCTCAACAAACCAGCTTTGGTTTCATTAATTTTGTCTATGTTTTGAATATATTTTCCATTTCATTGATTTCTGCTCGGAAGTAAGCCTCCAGGGAAGGTAGTTCACTCACCGTCATGTTTGTTTTTCAAGGACAGTCATCTGCAAGTGCCCCAGACACCAAAAGAAAAGGAGACTAAGCAAATGTCTAGTAACAAGGTGTCCCGAAAGGAGCCATCTTGTGCTCGCACAAGGATTATACCACGAGGTTGTCTGCAGAATCTCTCACTAAATGTTCTTTAAGGTGTTACCTGACACACACTGCTTAGCTCGTCCATGAAGGTATCAAGAAAACCTGCAGAATATAATTCTGTCCAATGCAACAAATATTTCGGTTGATTTTCTTTGTGCAAGGCTGTATTTGTTTGCTTGGATTGCTATAAAGGATAGCTGAGGCTGGGTAATTTATAAAGAAAAGAGCTTTAATTGGTTCACAGTTTTGCAGTCTTTACATGAAACATGGTGCTAGCATCTGCTTCAGGTGAGGCCTCAGGAAGCTTACAATCATGACAGAAGGTGATGGGGAGCTGGCATGTCACATAGCAAGAGCAAGAGCAAGAGAGAAATGGGGGAGATGGCACGTACTTTTCTTTTTAATTTTAATTTTTATTTCTGGGGTACACGTGGAAGATTTTCAGGTTTGTTACATAGGTAAACATGTGCCATGGTGGTGCATACTTTTTTTTTTTTCCTGCTGTAAAACTCTTTTTTTTTTTTTAAAAAAAAATACTGTAAGGTCTGGGATACATGTGCAGAATGTGTAGGTTTGTTACACAGGTATACACATGCCATGGTGGTTTGCCGCACCCATCAACCCGTCATCTACATTAGGTATTTCTCCTAATGCTGTCCGTCCCCTAGGCCCTCACCCTGCAACAGGCCCCAGTGTGTGATTGTGTGATGTTCCCCTCTCTGCATCCATGTGTTCTCATTGTCCAACTCCCACTGTGCATGAGAACATGCAGTGTTTGGTTCTCTGCTCTTGTGTTAGTTTGCTGAGAATGATAGTTTCCAACTTCATCCATGTCCCGGCAAAGGACATGAACTCATCCTTTTTTATGGCTGCATAGTATTCCATGGTGTATATGTGCCACATTTTCTTTATCCACTCTATCATTGATGGTCATTTGCATTGGTTCCAAGTCTTTGCTATTGTGAATAGTGCTGCAATAAAATACATGTGCATGTGCTTTGTAGTAGAATGATTTATAATCCTTTGGGTATATACCCAGTAATGGGATTGCTGGATCAAATGGTATCTCTGGTTCTAGATCCTTGAGGAATCGCCACACTGTCTTCCACAATGGTTGAACTCCCACCGACAGTGTAAAAACGTTCCTATTTCTCCACATCCTCTCCAGCATCTGTTCTTTCCTGAGTTTTAATGATCGCCATTCTAACTGGCATGAGATGGTATCTCATTGTCGTTTTGATTTGCATTTCTCTAATGACCAGTGATGATGAGCTGTTTTGATATGTTTGTTGGTTGTATAAATGTCTTCTTTTGTGAAGTGTCTGTTCATATCCTTCACCCACTTTTTGATGGGGTTGTTTTTTTCTTGTAAATTTAAGTTCCTTGCAAATTCTAGATATTAGCCCTTTGTCAGATGGATAGATTGCAAAATTTTTCTCCCATTGTGTAGGTTGCCTGTTCAGTCTGATAATAGTTTCTTTTGCTGTGCAGAAGCTCTTTCGTTTAATTAGATCCCATTTCTTAATTTTGGCTTTTGTTGCCATTGCTTTTGATGTTTTAGTTATGAAGTCTTTGCCCATGCCTACGTCCTGAATGGTATTGCCTAGGTTTTTTTCTAGAGTTTTCATGGTTTTAGGTCTTACGTTTAAGTCTTTAATCCATCTTGAGTTAATTTTTGTGTAAGGTGTAAGGAAGGGGTCCAGATTCAGTTTTCTGCATATCGCTAACCAGTTTTCCCAACACCATTTATTAAATAGGGAATCCTTTCCCCATTGCTTGTTTTTGTCAGGTATGTCAAAGATCAGATGGTTATAGATGTGTGGTATAATTTCTGAGGCCTCTGTTCTGTTCCATTGATCTATAAATCTGTTTGGGTACCAGTACCATGCGGTTTTGGTTACTGTAGCCTTGTAGTATAGCTTGAAGTCAGGCAGCGTGATGCCTCCAGCTTTGTTCTTTTTGCTTAGGATTGTCTTAGCTATGCAGGCTCTTTTTTAGTTCCATATGAAATTTAAAGTAGTTTTTTCTAATTCTGTGAGGAAAGTCAATGGTAGCTTGATGGGATAGCATTGAATGTATAAATTACCTTGGGCAGTATGGCCATTTTCATGATATTGAGTCTTCCTATCCATGAACATGGAATGTTTTTCCCTTTGTTTGTGTCCTCTCTTATTTCCTTGAGCAGTGGTTTGTAGTTCTCCTTGAAGAGGTCCTTCCCATCGCTTGTAAGTTGTATTCCTAGGTATTTTATTCTGTTTGTAGCAATTGTGAATGGAAGTTTACTCATGATTTGGCTCTCTGTTTTTCTATTACTACTGTATAGGAATGCTTGTGATTTTTGCACATTGATTTTGTATCCTGAGACTTTTCTGAAGTTGCTTATCAGCTTAAGAAGATTTTGTACTGAGATGATGGGATTTTCTAAATATACAATCATGTCATTTGCAAACAGAGACAATTGGACTTCCTCTCTTCCTATTTGAATACCCTATATTTCTTTCTCTTGCCTGATTGTCCTGGCCAGAACTTCCAATACTATGTTGAATAGGAGTGGTGAGAGAGGGCATCCTTGTCTTGTGCTGGTTTTCAAAGGGAATGCTTCCAGCTTTTGCCCATTCAGTATGATATTGGCTGTGGGTTTGTTATAAATAGCTCTTATTATTTTGAGATATGTTCCATCAATACCTAGTTTGTTGAGAATTTTTGGCATGAAGTGCTGTTGAATTTTATCGAAGGCTTTTTCTGCATCTAAATTGAGATAATCATGTGGTTTTTGTCATTGGTTCTGTTTATGTGATGGATTACGTTTATTGATTTGTCTATGTTGGACCAGCCTTGCATCCCAGATATGTAGCTGACTTGATCATGGTGGATAAGCTTTTTGATGTACTAGCAGACTCAGTTTGCCAGTACTTTATTGAGGATATTTGCCATCGATGTTCATCAGGGATATTGGCCTGAAATTTTCCTTTTTTGTTGTATCTCTGCCAGGTTTTGGTATCAGGATGATGCTGGCCTCATAAAATGAGTTATGGAAGAGTCCCTCTTTTTCTGTTATTTGGAATAGTTTCCGAAGGAATGGTATCAGGTCCTCTTTGTACCTCTGGTAGAATTCTGCTGTGAATCCACCTGGTCTGGGCTTTTTTCAGTGGATAGGCAATTAATTACTGCCTCAATTTCAAAACCTGTTATTGGTCTATTCAGGGGTTTGACTTCTTCCTGGTTTCGTCTTGGGAGGCTGTATGTGTCCAGGAATTTATCCATTTCTCCTAGAATTTCTAGTTTATTTGTGTAGAGGTGTTTATAGTATTCTCTGATGGTAGTTTGTATTTCTGTGGGGTCGGTGGTGATATCCCCTTTATCATTTTTTATTGTGTCTATTGATTCTTCTCTCTTTTCTTCTTCATTAGTCTGGCTAGTGGTCTATCAATTTTGTTAATCTTTTCAAAAAACCAACTCCTGGATTCATTGGTTTTTTGAAGGGTTTTTCTGTCTCTATATCCTTCAGTTCTGCTCTGATCTTAGTTATTTCTTGTCTTCTGCTAGCTTTTGAATTTGTTTGCTCTTGCTTCTCTATTTCTTTTAATTGTGATGTTAGGGTTTTGATGTTAGATCTTTCCTGCTTTCTCCTGTGGGCATTTAGTGCTATAAATTTCCCTCTAAACACAGCTTTAGCTGTGTCCCAGAGATTCTGGTATGTTGTGTCTTTGTTCTCATTGGTTTCAAAGAACTTATTTATTTCTGCCTTAATTTCAATATTTACCCAGTAGTTATTCAGGAGCAGGTTGTTCAGTTTCCATGTAGTTGTGCAGTTTTGAGTAAATTTCTCAATCCTGAGTTCTAATTTGTTTGCACTGTGATCTAAGAGACTGTTTGTTATGATATCCGTTCTTCTGCATTTGCTGAGGAGTGTTTTACTTCCAGTTATGTGGTCAATTTTAGAATAAGTGCAATGTGGTGCTGAGAAGAATGTATATTCTGTTGATTTGGGCTGGAAAGTTCTATAGACGTCTACTAGGTTTGCTTGGTCCAGAGTTGAGTTCAAGTCCTGCTTTTCCGTGTTAATTTTCTGTGTCGTTGATCTGTCTAATATTGACAGTGGGGTGTTAAAGTCTCCCACTATTATTGTATGGGAGCCTAAGTCTCTTTGTGGGTCTCTAAGAACTTGCTTTATGGGTGTTCCTGTATTGGGTGCATATATATTTAGGATGGTTAGCTCTTCTTGTTACATTGATCCCTTTCCTTTACCATTATATAATGCCCTTCTTTGTCTTTTTTTGATCTGTGTTGGTTTAAAGTCTGTTTTATGAGAGACTAGGATTGCAACCCCTGCTTTTTTTGCTTTCCATTTGCTTGGTAAATATTCCTGTATCCCTTTATTTTGAGCCTATGTATGTCTTTGCACGTGAAATGGATTTTCTGAACACAGCACACTGTTGGGTCTTGACTGTTTATCCAATTTGCCAGTCTGTGTCTTTTAATTGGGGCATTTAGCCCATTTACATTTAAGATTAATATTATTATGTGTGAACTTGATCCTATCATTATGATACTAGCTGTTTATTTTGCCTATTAGCTGATGCAGTTTCTTTATAGTGCTGATTGTCTTTATAATTGGGTATGTTTTTGCAGTAGCTGGTACTGGTTTTTCCTTTCCATATTTAGTGCTTCCTTCAGGAGCTCTTGTAAGGCAGGCCTGGTGGTGACAAAATCTCTCAGCATTTGCTTGTCTGTAAAGGATTTTATTTCTCCTTCACTTATGAAGCTTAGTTTGACTGGATATGAAATTCGGGATTGAAAATTCTTTCCTTTAGGAATGTTGAGTATTTGCCCCTACTGTCTTCTGGCTTGTTGGGTTTCTGCAGAGAGATCCACTGTTAGTCTGATAGACTTCCTTTTGTGGATAAGCAGTTCTCTCTGACTGCCCTTAACATTTTTCCTTCATTTCAACCTTGGTGAATCTGATGATTATGTGTCTTGGGGTTGCTTTTCTTGAGGAGTATCTTTATGGTGTTCTCTGTGTTTCCTGAATTTGAATGTTGGCCTCTCTAGCTTGGCTGGGGAAGTTCTCCTGGATAATATCCTGAAGAGGGTTTTTGTCACATTTTTTAAAAATTATACTTTAAGAGTTCTGGGATAGGGCGCGGTGGCTCAAGCCTGTAATCCCAGCACTTTGGGAGGCCGAGATGGGCGGATAACGAGGTCAGGAGATCGAGACCATCCTGGCTAACACGTGAAACCCCATCTCTACTAAAAAATACAAAAAACTAGCCAGGCGAGGTGGCGGGCGCCTGTAGTTCCAGCTACTCGGGAGGCTGAGGCAGGAGAATAGCATGAACCTGGGAGGCAGAGCTTGCAGTGAGCTGAGATCCCGCCACTGCACTCCAGCCTGGGCGACAGAGTGAGACTCCGTCTCAAAAAAAAAAAAAAAAAAAAAAAAAAGAGTTCTGGGATACATGTGCTGTCATATACTGTTAAGCAATCAAATCTCACGAGAAATCACTCACTATTGGAAGGACAGTGCGAAACTATTCATGAGGGATCCATGCCCACGACCCAAACACCTCCCACCATGCTTCACCTCCAACACTGATAGTATATTTGACCATGATATATGGAGGGGACAAACATACTAACTGCATCAAAGGCATAGCATGGCTACTGTGAAAGGAGGGTGAAAACACAAAGATGACATCACCTCGGACCTCCAGGAGTGCTCAGCAGACTGAGGGAGACAAGTACATATTTTCCTGAAGGAGGGCACTGGAGTGATGGCGTGTTTAGAATATGGAAGTAGAGCAGTCACAGAGAGGCAGCGCAGCAGAGTACTCACACAAGGACTGGGCCAGCGACTCCCCACTGCATGTGATGTATCTGAGGGAAGCCATTAAAATAGGCGATGGTCACTTTCCATCAAGTCCTTGGTATGGTCCATGGAGGCAGGGTTGTCAATCTCATTTCAGCATTTCAGAGGCCTCTCAGGGTTTGGATATGGAAGAAGACAACCAGCAATGATTATGTATTGCAGAGACGCAGGTGAGCCCCAGTCTGTTGCCAGTTGGGAGGTCAGTGCTAAGGGCCTTGCTGTCTTTCCTTGGCACATAGGATGCCAATTTCTTTCTGGACAGAGAGTATTTCCTTGGCTAAAGTCAAAATCTAAATTTTGCTTTGGGATAAATTCCAAAAATATTAGCTTTATTCAAATTGACTTTCACTTTATCTTTCTGAATCTTCAAGGTCCAAAAGCATTGCTTAATAATTCTGTTTCTAAAGTCACATTGCAGCTCAGGGCATGCTCTCCCTCCAAGGAAGAGAGCATAATCTACTCTTGTCTCTAAATCATACAAGTAGGTATCTCAGCAAATGATACTCATGTATTAGTGTTCTTATGAGTAAATCATTGGCAGTGAGTGTGATTGTGAAATGATAAATACACGCCCTCTATTGGGGTCAGCTTTTGTGCCTGTACTTCTTCCGCCTACTGTATCATAGCAGCTTAGAATCCCAGCTGCTGGCTCGGGCTGCAGTTCTCTGATGGCTCACACACGGTGCACCAGCCCCGTTCCTTTATGTGTGTGTCTACTGCTGACCTGTGGCTTTGCTGAGGCAGGGAAGCTGCTGGTAGTGCCCATGGATGGGAGCCACTGGTTCACCATGCAGTCGGTGGTGGAGAAACTTATCCTCAAGGGGCATGAGGTGGTGGTAGTCATGCCAGAGGTGAGTTGGCAACTGGGAAGATCACTGAATTGCACAGTGAAGACTTATTCAACCTCATACACTCTGGAGGATCTGGACCGGGAGTTCATGGCTTTTGCCCAGGCTCACTGGAAAGCACAAATACAAAGTATATTTTCTCTGGTAATGAGTTCATCCACTGGTTTTTTTGATTTACTTTTTTCACATTGCAGGAGTTTGTTTAATGACCAAAAATTGGTAGAATACTTAAAGGAGAGTTCTTTTGATGCGGTGTTTCTGGATCCTTTTGATGCCTGTGGCTTAATTGTTGCCAAATATTTCTCCCTCCCCTCTGTGGTCTTTGCCAGGGGAATAGCTTGCCACTATCTTGAAGAAGGTGCACAGTGCCCTGCTCCTCTTTCCTATGTCCCCAGAATTCTCTTAGGGTTCTCAGATGCCATGACTTTCAAGAAGAGAGTATGGAACCATGTCATGCATTTGGAGGAACATTTATTTTGCAAGTATTTTTTCAAAAATGCCCTAGAAATAGCCTCTGAAATTCTCCAAACACCTGTCACGGAATATGATCTCTACAGCCACACATCAATTTGGTTGTTGCGAACGGACTTTGTTTTGGACTATCCCAAACCCGTGATGCCCAACATGATCTTCATTGGTGGTATCAACTGCCATCAGGGAAAGCCAGTGCCTATGGTAAGTCATCTCTCCTTTAGCACATTAAGAATAATCTGGCTTTGTAAATTAAAAAAAGATTCCTTACTGAACTGTGATTTGACATTTTGGTTTGTTGCATTTCAAATTTCTTTCCAGTTTAACAAATTATTTTGTGCCAATTCATGTACTTGTCAGTTATCAAATTTTATAAAACTGCCCTTCTTGGCCGGGCGCGGTGGCTCAAGCCTGTAATCTCAGCACTTTGGGAGGCCGAGATGGGCGGATCACGAGGTCAGGAGATCGAGACCATCCTGGCTAACCCCGTGAAACCCCGTCTCTACTAAAAAATACAAAAAACTAGCCAGGAGAGGTGGCGGGCGCCTGTAGTCCCAGCTACTCGGGAGGCTGAGGCAGGAGAATGGTGTAAACTCGGGAGGCGGAGCTTACAGTGAGCTGAGATCCGGCCACTGCACTCCAGCCTGGGCGACAGAGTGAGACTCTGTCTCAAAAAAAAAAAAAAAAAACTGCCCTTCTTGAAAGTGTGTATATATAATTTAAAAATTATACATCATATTCAGCCTACATTTTTGAGTACTGTGTTTAGAAAAGTACCAACAACCGCAGTAAGAAATGGAACTTCCCTTTTTTGCAAATTCTATGTGACCCCTGAGAGCAAATGCTCTTAGCAGTTTTGCATACATTCTTTTCATTAAAAAAGTGTTTTAGTTGTGTATATATAATTTAAAAATTATAGGTCCTATTCAGCCTACGTTTTTGAGTACCGTGTTTAGAAAAGCACCAAAAACCACAGTAAGAAATGAAACTTCCCTTTATTGCTAATTTTTGTGACCCCTAGAGGAAATGCTCGTAGCAGTTTTGTGTACATTCTTTTCATTAAAAAAAAAAAGCATTTTAGTTATACGGAATATCTAATGTAAATTCTCATACCTATTTTGTTAAAATAAAATCTTGTATTAGGTTAGACATATATTTCTTTACCTTGCATTTTTCATTTGCCAATAAATAATAGATTCCTTTATAGACAAATACAGACAGATTTGACGAGTTCGTTTAATAGTCTTTACTTTGGATGCTATGTAGTTTTTTTTAACCAATTAGTATTGATATATCTTTAGGCATTTTCCATTTTTTGCTTTTATGAATAAGGCCATGTAAACACTCTTTAATAATTTCCTTATGTGAATATTTTTCTATATTCTTGCTTTTATCTTAGTAGACTAGAGTCTTACATGTAGGGTTATAGGGTTTTCCTGAGTTGAGAAGGATTGGCATCTTTTTACTATTAAGTCATCCTGTTCAGGAATATGTAAGTCTCACTATTTATTCAGATCTTGTTTTATATACATAAATAAAATTTTTCACTATATAAGCATTTTATGTTTGTTATTAACATTTATTCCTTGGCATTTTATTATTTTTGAAACTATTTTTTTACAGGGCAAATTTTCCATTTCTACATTTAACTGACTATTGGGGTTTTTGCACATGTATCTTGTATCCAGCAACATTACTAACTTTTTTTATTATTTTTTAGTATGCATTAGATGTACAATATACCCTACCATCTGCAAGTAATTCCCTTCTCTGATATTTGTACTGCTTCTTTTGCTTTGCTGGAGCATATACTTCCAAAACATTACTGAGTAATATTGTTAGAGTAGCCAGTTTAAATAGGAATTCGGTCACTTTTGACTGAAAAATCCTTGAAAAATACCAGAATAAGATTCTGGCAAATGCACAGTTGCTAAATCCAGATGAATCACTTGGTGTCTCATCTCATTATATTATTTTATTAGGGATGGAGTATACATTTTTGTCTATTGCTGTGGCTGCTTACAATGTTCAGTAGACTTCGTAACACAGTCATATCTGTCATTGGCAGATGTTTGGTAAAAGAGTGACCTTTCAGCCTACTCATGGGAAAGTGAAATAATGCTCTTTCTAAAAAGCAGGAAGACTACAGTTGTAGGCCTTTCAAAATTAGGCATGACTTTCAGTTCTTGGCCAGACCGGGCGAGGAGATGCAAGTTGAAGGACTCTTAAGAGGTTGGACTTATCAAAGCACTTTTCTCCTCTGTATCCTCCATTAATTACGGTACCAAGCACCATCCATGTGTTGCCTACACACCACATCTGTGGCTGAGGGTGAGGCTCTGCCACTTCCTGAACCCACACTGAGTTCATTATGGCTCACAGGGTCACCCAGAGGACTTTAGAGATATAAAACCCTATATATGATTTTATATCACCTATGATAGGGAGATATACATAAAAAATGAAACATTAAACTCTATATGGTTTCATTTATTTTGATTATAAATCTTTTATGAGATAAGAAATAAATGTGTTTATATATCTATTAAAGAATATACATGTATGAAAGTTTTTATAGTTGCAGAGGGTTATGTATATTAATGTATATATTTATGATTATATCCGTAAATCCAGCAGAATTCTCACAGAGGAATTGAGATCTGAAAGAGGGCTTTCTGTCAAGAGCCTTGGATGTGGCCCAACCACAAAAGTAAAAGTCGACTGTCGTTGAAAGAAGGATGGACACTGCATATTGCTCCTTCCTTGTTTCAGAGGCCAGGATGTGTCTGGGAAAAGCATGCAGTTGGTTACATCTTGTTGGGAAACAGGATTCGAGTCTGAGTCTCATCTGTCTGATGAGAAGGGAGCATTACTTAATGATAGAGTACGTGTTTGCACATGTACGTGTTTGTGTATATGCAGGTGTGTTTGTGTGCGGTGTCCCAGACCCTGCACAGGGGATTTTCTTGAAGGTCTCCTGTAACAAAATCTCCTTGAGCCTATCCGGGAGAATTACATCCAGGGATGTAATTAAATACTTTAACAAGGATGGCAGATGACCCCATCTCGAACGTCAGGGATCAAATTTCAACATGAGATTTGGAGGGGACAAACTTTTAAACTATATAATTTGGTATGGTTGTTCTTTTACATTTCAGCGTTCTAGTGTGTGTGTTGATTAATGATGTGTAAACAATTCAGCAGAACATTGAAATAGTTTTAATGAGAAAAAGAGGAAGTCACTCCTAGTCTCTTTGAATTTTTGGTTAGTTCCAACAGAATTGATGACTGGTTTTAGGTGAAAAGAATTCAGGCTCCGTCTATACCATCCATGGTAGGTTCAGCTCTGCAGACCTGGGGATGGGATATGGTTACAGAGCAAGAAAAGATCTGTGCTTCCCCCATTGCTCTAAGTTTCTGGCTCCAGTTCAAGATCCAAATTCAAAGTTAGCTTTTGGTGGACAAGACTAAGGCCTCCCACTAAAATTGTTTACTTCAAGTTTTTATTTTCAAAGTGTTTAACACACACAAAAGAGAGACTTAGTGTCATGACCACCTGTATATCAATCTTAGGTTAAATAATTTTCACTATTTTGCTGAACTGATTCATCTATCCCTTTTTTCCTGTCTTTAAAGAAAACTTTTTTAAAAGAGAAATTTGTGTCAATCTTTTTTATTATACTTTAAGTTCTAGGGCACATGTGCACAATGTGCAGGTTTGTTACATAGGTATACATGTGCCATGTTGGTTTGCTGCACCCATCAACTCGTCATTTCCATTAGGTATTTCTCCTAATGCTATCCCTTCCCCAGCCCCCCACCCCCTGACAGGCCCTGGTGTGTGATGTTCCCTGTGTCCATGTGTTCTTATTGTTCAATTCCTACTTATGAGTGAGAATATACGCTGTTTGGTTTTCTGTCCTTGTGATAGTTTGCTGAGAATGATAGTTTCCAGCTTCATCCATGTCCCTGCAAAGGACATGAACTCATCCTTTTTTATGGCTGCATAGTATTCCATGGTGTGTATGTGCCACATCTTCTTTATCCAGTCTATCATTGATGGACATTTGGGTTGGTTCCAAGTCTTTGCTATTGTGAATAGTGCTGCAATAAACGTATGTGTGCATGTGTCTTTATAGTACCATGATTTATAATCCTTTGGGTATATACCCAGTAATGAGATCGCTGGGTCAAATGGTATTTCTAGTTCTAGATCCTTGAGGAATTGCCACACTGTCTTCCACAATGGTTGAACTAATTTACACTCCCACCAACGGAGTAAAAGCGTTCCTATTTCTCCACATCCCCTCCAGCATCTGTTGTTTCCTGACTTTTTAATGATCGCCATTCTAACTGGCATGAGATGGTATCTCATTGTGGTTTTGATTTGCATTTCTGTGATGACCAGTGATGATGAACATTTTTTCATATGTCTGTTTGCTGCATAAATGTCTTCTTTTGAGAAGTGTCTGTTCATATCCTTTGCCCACTTTTGAATGGGTTGTTTTTTTTCTTGTAAATTTGTTTGACTTCTTTGTAGATTCTGGCTATTAGCCCTTTGCCAGGTGGATTGATTGCAAAAATGTTCTCCCATTGTGTAGGTTGCCTGTTCAGTCTGATGATAGTTTCTTTTGCTGTGCAGAAGCTCTTTGGTTTAATTAGATCACATTTGTCAATTTTGGCTTTTGTTGCCATTGCTTTTGGTGTTTTAGTCATGAGGTCTTTGCCCATGCCTATGTCCTGAATGGTATTGCCTAGGTTTTCTTCAAGGGTTTTTATGGTTTTAGGTCTTACATTTAAGTCTTTAATCCATCTTGAGTTAATTTTTCTATAAGTTGTAAGGAAGGGATCCAGTTTCAGCTTTCTACATATGGCTAGCCAGTTTTCCCAACACCATTTATTAAATAGGGAATCTTTCCCCCTTTTCTTGTTTTTGTCAGGTTTGTCAAAGATCAGAAGGTTGGGGATGTGTGGTGTTATTCCTGAGGCCTCCATTCTGTTCCATTGGTCTATATATCTGTTTGGGCACCAGTACCATGCTGCTTTGGTTACTGTAGCCTTGTAGTATAGTTTGAAGTCAGGTAGCGTGATGCCTCCAGCTTTGTTCTTGTTGCTTAGGATTGTCTTGGCTATGCAGGCTCTTTTTTAGTTCCATATGAAATTTAAAGTAGTCTTTTCTAATTCTATGAAGAAAGTCAATGGTAGCTTCATGGGATAGCATTGAATCTATAAATTACCTTGGGCAGTATGGCCATTTTTACGATATTGATTCTTCATATCCATGAGCCGGAATGTTCTTCCATTTGTTTGTGTCCTCTTATTTTGTTGAGCAGTGGTTTGTAGTTCTCCTTGAAGAGGTCTTCACACCCGTTGTAAGTTGTATTCCTAGGTATTTTATTCTCTTTGTTGGAATTGTGAATGCCATCTTGCTAGACATTACCTTTCAACCCCCAGTTTGTGTCATTTTAAAAAGAAATTCTTGGCATGTCATTCCATCACTGAATACTTAATTAAATACGAAAAATAAGAAACATTTGTTACATAGCCACAATATCATTATCATATCTAAGGCAATAAAAATTCTTTAATATTATCTCATTTCCAGTCCATAATTAAATTTCCCCCATTTTCTGGAACAACATCTTTCCATATAGATCAATGGAATAGAATGGAGAATTCAGAAATAAACCCATATATTCTTGGCCAATTGACAAGGTGTCAAATTTTGACACGTGTGTCAAGATCATTCAAATGGGACAGAATAGTCTCTTCAACGGAAGACCCACCCTGGGGTCCTTCAGGTCCAGCATCAGACTCCAGACCATTTGCGGAGATCATCCAGCCGTCTCCCACCATGCCTCTGATGAATCCTTCACCATGTGCATCCACATGGGTCCCGCAAATATTTTCTCACAGTCTATTGAGTGACTTTCCTTACAAATACTTCATTGTAGAATAAATAGAGGTTTATAGCAAGGTTGCAACAAATAGTTTAGAGAATTCTTATCTATCCTGTGTCCAGTTTCCCCATTGTTATATCTTATGTTTCTATGGCACATCCATCGCAACTCATTCGCCAATATTGACACGTTATGATGAGCTAAAGTCTGTTTCCTTCAGATTTCATTGATTTTTACTTAATATCACTGTTCTTTTATGGGATCCCATTGATACCACCTGAAATGTAGTCATCATGTCTCCTTAGTCTCTTCCAGCCTGTGACGGTTTCTCAGACTTCCCCTGTTTTTGGTGACTTGGGCAGTTTTGAGCAGTCCTGGTCAGGTGTCCTGTAGAATGTTCCTCAGTGTGTGTTTGACATTTTTATCATGGTTAAACTGGGGTTATAGGTTTTTGGTAGGAAGACACAGAGGTCTTTTCTTGTTTTCTTGCGTGTAGAAAAGAGTGGCCTGTTCTCCAATGCATTGCTTGTACCTTTGTAAAAACTTGGCTCTTCATACATCTGTGCATGTATTTCTAGACTTTGTGTTCTGCTCCACTGAAATATTTGTGAAATATTTGATTACTGTAGCTTTGTGATAATCTTGAAATGAGGTAGTGTTACCAATTTTTTTCAAATTGTTTTTGCTATTGTAGGTCTGCTACATGACCGTATGGATTTTAGAATAAGTTTTTTAGTTTGGTGTGATTGGGACTGTATTGAATTTATAGATCAACTGGGGAGAAACAACATCTTATCAATTTTGAGTTTTCCAATTCATTAACATATCTATTTAAGTCCCTCATCAGTGTTCTGTAATTTTCAGTGTACAGTCTTTCACATTTTTTGTCAGATATATTCCTAAGTGTTTCATGTTTTTGATGCTATTTAAGTGATATTTTTATTCCAATTTTTAATTGTTCATTGCTAGTATAGTTGACCCCTGAACAATATGGGAATGAAGCAGACCAACCCGCTGAAGCAAAAAATCCACACAGATCTTTTGATTCTCCAAAAACATAACTACTAACAGCCAACTATTTACCAAAAGCCTTACCAGTAGCATAAACAGTCAATTAACACATATTTTGAATGTCGTTAGTATTATATCTTATATTATTACAATAAAGAAAGCTAGAGAAAAGAAAATGTTATTTAAAAACATAACATATGAAAAAATGCCCAGTATCACTAATCATCAGAGAAATGAAAGTCAAAACCACAATGAGATATCATCTCACACCAGTTAGAATGGCTATTATTAAAAAGTCAAGAAACAATAGATGCTTGCGAAGCTGCTGAGAAAGGGGACCAGTTGTACACCGTTGGTGGTGGGAATGCAAATTAGTTCATCCCCTGTGGGAAGTAGTTTGGAGATTTCGCAAAGAAGTCAATAGACACCACCAGTAAAATAGAAGTTTTATATATATATAAAATCATTTTACCAAGAAACACATGCACTGGTATGTTCATTGCATCTCTATTCAGAATAGAAAAGACATGAAATCAACCTAGGTGCTCGTCAACAGTGGCTTAGATGAAGAAAACGTGGAACATATACACCATGGAATATGCAGTCATAAAAAAAGAATGAAATCATGTTCTTTGTAACAACATGGATGCAGCTGGAGGTCATTATCCTAAGGAAATATACACAGACACAGAACACCAAATACCATGTGTTCTCACTTAGAAGTGGGAGCCAAACAGTGGGTACTCATGGGCATAAAGATGGCAACAATAGACACTGTGGACTCTAAAGGGGAGAGGAAGGGGTGCAGGAGTTGAAAAACTATTGGGTACTATGCTCAGTACTTGGGTGATGGGAGCAATCATGCCCCAAACGTCAGCATCATGCAATATACTCAGGTAACCTGCGTATGTACTCTTGAATCTAAAATAAAAGTTGAATATGTATAAGCGGAAGTGAATCATCAAAAAGGTCTCCGTCTTCATCATCTTCCATTGAGTGGGCTGTGGAGGAGGAGGAGGAGGAGGAGGAGTAGATGTTGGTCTTGCTGTCTCAGGGTGGCAGAAGCAGAAGAGGTAGAGGAGGTGGAAGGGGAGTCAGGTGAGGCAGGTGCACTTGGTGTAACTTTATGGAAATACATCGTAATTGCTGTCTATTTTTTTCTCTTTGATTTATTTAAAAATGCTTTTATACAGTACTAATCCTTCTTCCCCACTTGCTTTGGTTTCAGTGCCCATATCATAGAAAGGTTCATGTTGTAATAGAAGTCAATAGCAGTCTTAAATAATTGGAAGCCTTTCTATGAGGCTTATATTGTGTAAAGCCATTTTTTTTTTTTCTGGCACTGCTGCTTCTACATCTTCTTTCTCATCAAGTACTGATTGGAAAGCACTCATCTCCATCAGGTCCTCTATTAATTCCTCTAGTGTAGTGTCTATTGACTCTTGAATTTCTCCAAGATTCATATTTTGAAACACCTTATCCCCCACCTTTTGTTGCTGAATACACAATCCCTTTCATGACTTCCTTGATTGGCTCTGTCATAAATCCTGTGAAGTCATGTGCAACATCTGGACACAGTTTTCTCCAGAAGAAATGTATTGTTTGGGGCTTGGTGGCTTTCACAGCTCTTTCTGTAACAACAATGGCATCTTCAGTGGTGTAATCCTTCTGGACTTTCATGACATTCTCTATCCAGATTCTCTTCCATAGTATTGACAATCTTTTCCATAAAAAAGTGTGTGTAATGAGTTCTAAAGTTCCTTATGACCCCTGATTGAGAAACTGAATTAGAGATGTTGGGTTTGGAAGCAGGTAGACCACTTTGACACCTTCCATGTTGAACTCATGGGTTCTGGGTGACTAGGGGCATTGTCCAATATCAAAAGAACTTTAAAAGACAGTCCCTTACTGGCAATACATTTTCTGCCTTCAGGGACAAAGCATTGATGGAACCAATCCAGAAAAAGTGTTCTTGTTGTGTAGGCCTTCTTGTTGTACCACCAAAAATCTGTCAGTGGGTGTCGATCTTGTCCCCTCAAGGCTTAAGGTTGGGCAGTTCTACACATGAAGTCAGTCCTGAGTGTAAACTTGACTGTGTTTACATAAAACAGTAGAGTTAGCCTGTCCCTTTCTGCCTTGCATTCTGGTGCTTGGTTTACTTCCTCGCTAATAAATGTCTTTTGTGTCATCTTGTTTTTGTTTTTGTTTTTTCCACAATAGGGCACTGTCATCTGCATTAAAAATCTGTTCAGGCAGATATCCTTCCTCCTCAATAATTTTCTTCGTGGCGTCTGGGAACTCATTTGTCTCCTTTTGCTTGGCAGAAGCTGCTTCTGTTATCTTGACAAAAAACTAGCAAACCATCCTTTGCCGCCATTAAATTCTCCAGTTTTGGATTCTTCACCTCTTTTTTGCTTTAAGTTGTCATATAATGACTTTGCTTTTCTCAAATCACAATGGCATTATAAATAAGCCTTTCTTATAGCAATGCTACACTCACATTAAAGCTGCATTTTCAATATGAGACAAAAGGTATTTCAGAAAGAAATGCAAGGTTTGGCTCCTGCTGGCATTGCTGCAGCAATGTCTTCATGAATCTCCCTCCCTCCCTGCCTCCCTCCCTCCCTTCCTTCTTTCTTTCTTTTTTTTCCAATGGTCCTTATCTAGCTTCATTTATTTTGAAATGGCAGGCAATCACCATGGTAGAGCTCAGTCTATGGTACCAATCAAGCAATTTGACTTTTTTGGTAATTCTTTGCTTCTTGGGAGTAATTCCAGTATCATTAGTGGTGCTCTGTAGTCCCATGATGGTATTCAAGGTTTATAATATTGCACTAAACACGATGAAAAATACAGTAGAGCCATGAGAGATCACTTTTACTCTGACATGCAATTTATTGGAGAGATGAAATGCTCAGAGAGTATAAGTGTTATATCACATGCATTTAACCCACACTTCAGCTCACTGGAAGAGCAACAGGAGGTAGCTACAAAATTATTACAGTAGTGTAGTATATACTATAGGTAATTTTGTGCAGTTAAGATTTAATGCTGCATCTATACATTTGTTTGTATTTCTTTCCAGTGCTAATGATGCAGTGTACAGTCTGGAAGTGTTTGTGTGTGTTTTAATAATTTTTTATAGATTTGTGCATATTTTAAAGTAATAATAAAATAGAGTAGTACCTACACATGCTTTATGCATTAATGGCATACCTACCTTTAAAAAAATTTTAGATATTTCTAGTTTATGTGGTTTATATGTATGTTTTTTCAAACTGTTGGAAGTTTCTTTGCAATATATTTATCTATAAAAATCTGTTTTTTTAGATTATAAAATAAAGTAAATAAAAATCTGTTTATTTTTCTATAAAAGAAGTTTGCAATATATTTATCTATAAAAATCTGCATATAAGTGGATCCACACAGCTCAAAACCCTACTGTTCCCTGTCAACTGTATATAGAAATAAGATTAATTTTTAAGTATTGTATCTTGCAACCATGCTAAACTTATGTATTTGTTCTAGGAGATTTTTGTAGAGTTTGTTATTATTCCTACATACATAAACATGTTGTCTGTGAATGAGACCTTTTTATTTTTTTCTTTACAATCTAAATACTCTTTCCTTCTTTTTCTTCCTTGACTGCACTGGCTGGAACCTGAAGAACAATGTTGAGTAGAAGTGGGGAGGGCCCCCGTCCTCGGCGTGTGTTTGACTTGAGGAGTGGAGCATTCAGTCTTTCACCATTAAGGATGATGTTAGCTGTGGGTTCCTCCAAGATGCCCTTCATTAGTTTAAGATACTCCTCTTTTTTTTTTCTGAGTTTGTTGAGAATTTTTTATCATAAGTGGATTTTGGATTTTTGTCAAACACTTTTTCCATACTTATTGAGATAATTATATGCTTATCCTTTTTTAGTTTATTTATGTGGTATGTTACTTTAATTGATTTATAAAATTATTTATTTTATCATTAATTATGGTGAAATACACATAGCATAAAATGAATCATCTTCATCACTTTAGGTACACAGTTCAGTATTGAGTACATTCACATTGCTGTACAACCAATACCACCATTCATCTCCAGAACTCTCTTCATCTTCCCAAACTGAAACTTTGGACCCATTAAAATATAATTCTCCATTCTCCCCTCCTCTCAGCCCTTGCCAACCATCATTTCACTCTTTTATTCTACGAATTTGACTATTTTAGATACTTCATATAAGTAGAATCATACAGCATTTGTCATTTTGTGATTAGCTTAGTTCACTCTGCACAATATCCTTAAGGTTCATTCATGTTAGCATATGTCAGAATTTTCTTCCTTTCTAAGGCTGAATAATATTTCATTCTGTATACCTACACCACATTTTTGCTGGGGTTGTTTCCACTTTTTGGCTGTTGTGAGTTATGCTGCTATGAACATGGTGGCACAACCTCAATTAATTTTCTAATGTCAAACCAGCCTTGCATTCCTCAGATAAACCCCACTTGGTTATGGTGTATAATCTTTTTGTGTAGTACCTATTTTAAAATATTACAGAAGTTGACTTGCCAATATTTTGTTTAAAATTTTTGCATCTAAGCTCATGAGGGTCTGTAATTTTCCTATCTTATAATGTCTATCTGGTTTTGGTACTGTGATAATGCTGGTCTCATCAAATGAATTAGGAAATCCCGTAGGCTTCAGTTTTTGGAACCAGTTTGTGAATAATTGGTATTATTTATTCTTCAATGTTTGCCAGATTCATCAGTGATATCATCTGAGCTTTGTTTTGTGAGGGAAGGTGTGAATTACAAATCTAAATTAAATTTAAAATATACAGGTATGGCAGGGTGCGGTGGCTCAAGCCTGTAATCCCAGCACTTTGGGAGGCCGAGACGGGCAGATCACAAGGTCAGGAGATCAAGACCCTCCTGGCTAACATGGTGAAACCCCGTCTCTACTAAAAAATACAAAAAACTATCTGGGCGAGGTGGCGGGCGTCTGTAGTCCCAGCTACTCGGGAGGCTGAGGCAGGAGAATGGTGTAAACCCAGGAGGCAGTGCTTGCAGTGAACTGAGATCTGGCCACTGCACTCCAGCCTGGGCAACAGAGTGAGACTCCATCTCAAAAAAAAGAAAAAAAAAGAAAAGAAAAGATGCAGGTTACTTCTGTTGGGGTTATGCATTTATTCTTGTGAAATGTCTAGCAGTTTGTGTCTTTAACAAAATGTGTCCATTCCATCTAAGTTGCAGACTTTTTTTGGCATAAACTTGTTCATGATATTCTCTTAACATTTTAATATCTGTAGAATCTATGGTGATACCACCTCTCTCGTTCCTGATATTGATAATTTATTTCTTCTCTCATTTTTGTTAGATCAAGGTGGCTAGAGCTTTACTAAATTAATTGATCTCAGCAAACCAGCTTTGGCTTCATTAATTTTCTCAACAAACCAGCTTTGGTTTCATTAATTTTGTCTATGTTTTGAATATATTTTCCATTTCATTGATTTCTGCTCGGAAGTAAGCCTCCAGGGAAGGTAGTTCACTCACCGTCATGTTTGTTTTTCAAGGACAGTCATCTGCAAGTGCCCCAGACACCAAAAGAAAAGGAGACTAAGCAAATGTCTAGTAACAAGGTGTCCCGAAAGGAGCCATCTTGTGCTCGCACAAGGATTATACCACGAGGTTGTCTGCAGAATCTCTCACTAAATGTTCTTTAAGGTGTTACCTGACACACACTGCTTAGCTCGTCCATGAAGGTATCAAGAAAACCTGCAGAATATAATTCTGTCCAATGCAACAAATATTTCGGTTGATTTTCTTTGTGCAAGGCTGTATTTGTTTGCTTGGATTGCTATAAAGGATAGCTGAGGCTGGGTAATTTATAAAGAAAAGAGCTTTAATTGGTTCACAGTTTTGCAGTCTTTACATGAAACATGGTGCTAGCATCTGCTTCAGGTGAGGCCTCAGGAAGCTTACAATCATGACAGAAGGTGATGGGGAGCTGGCATGTCACATAGCAAGAGCAAGAGCAAGAGAGAAATGGGGGAGATGGCACGTACTTTTCTTTTTAATTTTAATTTTTATTTCTGGGGTACACGTGGAAGATTTTCAGGTTTGTTACATAGGTAAACATGTGCCATGGTGGTGCATACTTTTTTTTTTTTCCTGCTGTAAAACTCTTTTTTTTTTTTTAAAAAAAAATACTGTAAGGTCTGGGATACATGTGCAGAATGTGTAGGTTTGTTACACAGGTATACACATGCCATGGTGGTTTGCCGCACCCATCAACCCGTCATCTACATTAGGTATTTCTCCTAATGCTGTCCGTCCCCTAGGCCCTCACCCTGCAACAGGCCCCAGTGTGTGATTGTGTGATGTTCCCCTCTCTGCATCCATGTGTTCTCATTGTCCAACTCCCACTGTGCATGAGAACATGCAGTGTTTGGTTCTCTGCTCTTGTGTTAGTTTGCTGAGAATGATAGTTTCCAACTTCATCCATGTCCCGGCAAAGGACATGAACTCATCCTTTTTTATGGCTGCATAGTATTCCATGGTGTATATGTGCCACATTTTCTTTATCCACTCTATCATTGATGGTCATTTGCATTGGTTCCAAGTCTTTGCTATTGTGAATAGTGCTGCAATAAAATACATGTGCATGTGCTTTGTAGTAGAATGATTTATAATCCTTTGGGTATATACCCAGTAATGGGATTGCTGGATCAAATGGTATCTCTGGTTCTAGATCCTTGAGGAATCGCCACACTGTCTTCCACAATGGTTGAACTCCCACCGACAGTGTAAAAACGTTCCTATTTCTCCACATCCTCTCCAGCATCTGTTCTTTCCTGAGTTTTAATGATCGCCATTCTAACTGGCATGAGATGGTATCTCATTGTCGTTTTGATTTGCATTTCTCTAATGACCAGTGATGATGAGCTGTTTTGATATGTTTGTTGGTTGTATAAATGTCTTCTTTTGTGAAGTGTCTGTTCATATCCTTCACCCACTTTTTGATGGGGTTGTTTTTTTCTTGTAAATTTAAGTTCCTTGCAAATTCTAGATATTAGCCCTTTGTCAGATGGATAGATTGCAAAATTTTTCTCCCATTGTGTAGGTTGCCTGTTCAGTCTGATAATAGTTTCTTTTGCTGTGCAGAAGCTCTTTCGTTTAATTAGATCCCATTTCTTAATTTTGGCTTTTGTTGCCATTGCTTTTGATGTTTTAGTTATGAAGTCTTTGCCCATGCCTACGTCCTGAATGGTATTGCCTAGGTTTTTTTCTAGAGTTTTCATGGTTTTAGGTCTTACGTTTAAGTCTTTAATCCATCTTGAGTTAATTTTTGTGTAAGGTGTAAGGAAGGGGTCCAGATTCAGTTTTCTGCATATCGCTAACCAGTTTTCCCAACACCATTTATTAAATAGGGAATCCTTTCCCCATTGCTTGTTTTTGTCAGGTGTGTCAAAGATCAGATGGTTGTAGATGTGTGGTATAATTTCTGAGGCCTCTGTTCTGTTCCATTGATCTATATATCTGTTTGGGTACCAGTACCATGCGGTTTTGGTTACTGTAGACTTGTAGTATAGTTTGAAGTCAGGCAGCGTGATGCCTCCAGCTTTGTTCTTTTTGCTTAGGATTGTCTTAGCTATGCAGGCTCTTTTTTAGTTCCATATGAAATTTAAAGTAGTTTTTTCTAATTCTGTGAAGAAAGTCAATGGTAGCTTGATGGGGATAGCATTGAATGTATAAATTACCTTGGGCAGTATGGCAATTTTCATGATATTGGGTGTTCCTATCCATGAACATGGAATGTTTTCCCCTTTGTTTGTGTCCTCTCTTGTTTCCTTGAGCAGTGGTTTGTAGTTCTTCTTGAAGAGGTCCTTCCCATCCCTTGTAAGTTGTATTCCTAGGTATTTTAGTCTGTTTGCAGCAATTGTGAATGGAAGTTTACTCATGATTTGGCTCTGTTTTTCTATTACTGCTGTATAGGAATGCTTGTGATTTTTGGGCATTGATTTTGTATCCTGAGACTTTTCTGAAGTTGCTTATCAGCTTAAGGAGATTTTGGACTGAGATGATGGGATTTTCTAAATATACAATCATGTCATCTGCAAACAGAGACAATTTGACTTCCTCTCTTCCTATTTGAATACCCTATATTTCTTTCTCTTGCCTGATTGTCCTGGCCAGAACTTCCAATACTATGTTGAATAGGAGTGGTGAGAGAGGGCATCCTTGTCTTGTGCTGGTTTTCAAAGGGAATGCTTCCAGCTTTTGCCCATTCAGTATGATATTGGCTGTGGGTTTGTTATAAATAGCTCTTATTATTTTGAGATATGTTCCATCAATACCTAGTTTGTTGAGAATTTTTGGCATGAAGTGCTGTTGAATTTTATCGAAGGCTTTTTCTGCATCTAAATTGAGATAATCATGTGGTTTTTGTCATTGGTTCTGTTTATGTGATGGATTACGTTTATTGATTTGTCTATGTTGGACCAGCCTTGCATCCCAGATATGTAGCTGACTTGATCATGGTGGATAAGCTTTTTGATGTACTAGCAGACTCAGTTTGCCAGTACTTTATTGAGGATATTTGCCATCGATGTTCATCAGGGATATTGGCCTGAAATTTTCCTTTTTTGTTGTATCTCTGCCAGGTTTTGGTATCAGGATGATGCTGGCCTCATAAAATGAGTTATGGAAGAGTCCCTCTTTTTCTGTTATTTGGAATAGTTTCCGAAGGAATGGTATCAGGTCCTCTTTGTACCTCTGGTAGAATTCTGCTGTGAATCCACCTGGTCTGGGCTTTTTTCAGTGGATAGGCAATTAATTACTGCCTCAATTTCAAAACCTGTTATTGGTCTATTCAGGGGTTTGACTTCTTCCTGGTTTCGTCTTGGGAGGCTGTATGTGTCCAGGAATTTATCCATTTCTCCTAGAATTTCTAGTTTATTTGTGTAGAGGTGTTTATAGTATTCTCTGATGGTAGTTTGTATTTCTGTGGGGTCGGTGGTGATATCCCCTTTATCATTTTTTATTGTGTCTATTGATTCTTCTCTCTTTTCTTCTTCATTAGTCTGGCTAGTGGTCTATCAATTTTGTTAATCTTTTCAAAAAACCAACTCCTGGATTCGTTGGTTTTTTGAAGGGTTTTTCTGTCTCTATCTCCTTCAGTTCTGCTCTGATCTTAGTTATTTCTTGTCTTCTGCTAGCTTTTGAATTTGTTTGCTCTTGCTTCTCTATTTCTTTTAATTGTGATGTTAGGGTTTTGATGTTAGATCTTTCCTGCTTTCTCCTGTGGGCATTTAGTGCTATAAATTTCCCTCTAAACACAGCTTTAGCTGTGTCCCAGAGATTCTGGTATGTTGTGTCTTTGTTCTCATTGGTTTCAAAGAACTTATTTATTTCTGCCTTAATTTCAATATTTACCCAGTAGTTATTCAGGAGCAGGTTGTTCAGTTTCCATGTAGTTGTGCAGTTTTGAGTAAATTTCTCAATCCTGAGTTCTAATTTGTTTGCACTGTGATCTAAGAGACTGTTTGTTATGATATCCGTTCTTCTGCATTTGCTGAGGAGTGTTTTACTTCCAGTTATGTGGTCAATTTTAGAATAAGTGCAATGTGGTGCTGAGAAGAATGTATATTCTGTTGATTTGGGCTGGAAAGTTCTATAGACGTCTACTAGGTTTGCTTGGTCCAGAGTTGAGTTCAAGTCCTGCTTTTCCGTGTTAATTTTCTGTGTCGTTGATCTGTCTAATATTGACAGTGGGGTGTTAAAGTCTCCCACTATTATTGTATGGGAGCCTAAGTCTCTTTGTGGGTCTCTAAGAACTTGCTTTATGGGTGTTCCTGTATTGGGTGCATATATATTTAGGATGGTTAGCTCTTCTTGTTACATTGATCCCTTTCCTTTACCATTATATAATGCCCTTCTTTGTCTTTTTTTGATCTGTGTTGGTTTAAAGTCTGTTTTATGAGAGACTAGGATTGCAACCCCTGCTTTTTTTGCTTTCCATTTGCTTGGTAAATATTCCTGTATCCCTTTATTTTGAGCCTATGTATGTCTTTGCACGTGAAATGGATTTTCTGAACACAGCACACTGTTGGGTCTTGACTGTTTATCCAATTTGCCAGTCTGTGTCTTTTAATTGGGGCATTTAGCCCATTTACATTTAAGATTAATATTATTATGTGTGAACTTGATCCTATCATTATGATACTAGCTGTTTATTTTGCCTATTAGCTGATGCAGTTTCTTTATAGTGCTGATTGTCTTTATAATTGGGTATGTTTTTGCAGTAGCTGGTACTGGTTTTTCCTTTCCATATTTAGTGCTTCCTTCAGGAGCTCTTGTAAGGCAGGCCTGGTGGTGACAAAATCTCTCAGCATTTGCTTGTCTGTAAAGGATTTTATTTCTCCTTCACTTATGAAGCTTAGTTTGACTGGATATGAAATTCGGGATTGAAAATTCTTTCCTTTAGGAATGTTGAGTATTTGCCCCTACTGTCTTCTGGCTTGTTGGGTTTCTGCAGAGAGATCCACTGTTAGTCTGATAGACTTCCTTTTGTGGATAAGCAGTTCTCTCTGACTGCCCTTAACATTTTTCCTTCATTTCAACCTTGGTGAATCTGATGATTATGTGTCTTGGGGTTGCTTTTCTTGAGGAGTATCTTTATGGTGTTCTCTGTGTTTCCTGAATTTGAATGTTGGCCTCTCTAGCTTGGCTGGGGAAGTTCTCCTGGATAATATCCTGAAGAGGGTTTTTGTCACATTTTTTAAAAATTATACTTTAAGAGTTCTGGGATAGGGCGCGGTGGCTCAAGCCTGTAATCCCAGCACTTTGGGAGGCCGAGACGGGCGGATCACGAGGTCAGGAGATCGAGACCATCCTGGCTAACACGTGAAACCCCATCTCTACTAAAAAATACAAAAAACTAGCCGGGCGAGGTGGCGGGCGCCTGTAGTTCCAGCTACTCGGGAGGCTGAGGCAGGAGAATAGCATGAACCCGGGAGGCAGAGCTTGCAGTGAGCTGAGATCCCGCCACTGCACTCCAGCCTGGGCGACAGAGTGAGACTCCGTCTCAAAAAAAAAAAAAAAAAAAAAAAAAAGAGTTCTGGGATACATGTGCTGTCATATACTGTTAAGCAATCAAATCTCACGAGAAATCACTCACTATTGGAAGGACAGTGCGAAACTATTCATGAGGGATCCATGCCCACGACCCAAACACCTCCCACCATGCTTCACCTCCAACACTGATAGTATATTTGACCATGATATATGGAGGGGACAAACATACTAACTGCATCAAAGGCATAGCATGGCTACTGTGAAAGGAGGGTGAAAACACAAAGATGACATCACCTCGGACCTCCAGGAGTGCTCAGCAGACTGAGGGAGACAAGTACATATTTTCCTGAAGGAGGGCACTGGAGTGATGGCGTGTTTAGAATATGGAAGTAGAGCAGTCACAGAGAGGCAGCGCAGCAGAGTACTCACACAAGGACTGGGCCAGCGACTCCCCACTGCATGTGATGTATCTGAGGGAAGCCATTAAAATAGGCGATGGTCACTTTCCATCAAGTCCTTGGTATGGTCCATGGAGGCAGGGTTGTCAATCTCATTTCAGCATTTCAGAGGCCTCTCAGGGTTTGGATATGGAAGAAGACAACCAGCAATGATTATGTATTGCAGAGACGCAGGTGAGCCCCAGTCTGTTGCCAGTTGGGAGGTCAGTGCTAAGGGCCTTGCTGTCTTTCCTTGGCACATAGGATGCCAATTTCTTTCTGGACAGAGAGTATTTCCTTGGCTAAAGTCAAAATCTAAATTTTGCTTTGGGATAAATTCCAAAAATATTAGCTTTATTCAAATTGACTTTCACTTTATCTTTCTGAATCTTCAAGGTCCAAAAGCATTGCTTAATAATTCTGTTTCTAAAGTCACATTGCAGCTCAGGGCATGCTCTCCCTCCAAGGAAGAGAGCATAATCTACTCTTGTCTCTAAATCATACAAGTAGGTATCTCAGCAAATGATACTCATGTATTAGTGTTCTTATGAGTAAATCATTGGCAGTGAGTGTGATTGTGAAATGATAAATACACGCCCTCTATTGGGGTCAGCTTTTGTGCCTGTACTTCTTCCGCCTACTGTATCATAGCAGCTTAGAATCCCAGCTGCTGGCTCGGGCTGCAGTTCTCTGATGGCTCACACACGGTGCACCAGCCCCGTTCCTTTATGTGTGTGTCTACTGCTGACCTGTGGCTTTGCTGAGGCAGGGAAGCTGCTGGTAGTGCCCATGGATGGGAGCCACTGGTTCACCATGCAGTCGGTGGTGGAGAAACTTATCCTCAAGGGGCATGAGGTGGTGGTAGTCATGCCAGAGGTGAGTTGGCAACTGGGAAGATCACTGAATTGCACAGTGAAGACTTATTCAACCTCATACACTCTGGAGGATCTGGACCGGGAGTTCATGGCTTTTGCCCAGGCTCACTGGAAAGCACAAATACAAAGTATATTTTCTCTGGTAATGAGTTCATCCACTGGTTTTTTTGATTTACTTTTTTCACATTGCAGGAGTTTGTTTAATGACCAAAAATTGGTAGAATACTTAAAGGAGAGTTCTTTTGATGC
>NC_037689.1:153200154-153212279 GCF_003255815.1 Theropithecus gelada | reverse complement strand
TTTCTTTCTTTCTCATGTGCATTTGGCCATCTAAAATGGGAATGGTGGTTTTTTGAAGCATGGATGTAGTTTTAAATTTTGAGTATTGTAACCCTTAAAGTAGCTTCTTAAAATGTTTGCCTGATTATCTGGAGATTTACTAAACCTTTGGAATGGTAATAATGAGTTGATCTATATGACTTTGCTTTCTAGGATGCAATGAAAGTACTCTAATTAAAACCTCTGCAGTTGGGTCAGCACGCGATTGGCCAAAACAAATTCTGCTTTTTGGGTTTCTTTAACCAAACAAGGGCGTAGAGTGTAAGCTGAAGTGGCAAATTCATTTCAGAGCACGCCAGAGCCCTCAGTGATTGAGCAGCCTTCTCAGGTGAATGTGTAATGTGCCGTGAGTCTTGGCAAGCCTGGCTACTGATGTGTGCACCTGACACCACGGAGCCACACCTAGGAAGATGTGGTTTCTGTAACAAGCTTTGGAAAACCAAAGTTCAACTAAATTATCCAACTTTGTTACAGAAAAAGCTTAGACCAGATGGCCAAAGACCTGATTGTTTCATGGTTGAGACATGGTTATAAAATTGCCCTTACTTGGTGCCAATCAGTGTTGGTCCACAGTGATACTCCTCCAACCTCACTGAATAGTTTGGAGACTGATATGAGACTGTGAAAATCTCCTTAAGCTGAAAAGGGCTCTGGGGCACCCGGGAATATCCGCACACCCGTGGCCATTCCCCTATAAGGTGGAGAGGACGGCTGGGTCACACGGGAGCATCCACACACCCGTGGCCATCCTCTTTAAGACGGAAAGGGCTGTTGGGGTGCCCCACAATATCTGCACACCCGTGGCCATTGTGGTTGTCCCCCTTTCTGCTCAGTCACCTCTGTGTTCCCGCATTCAGGCTTTGGGACACTCATGAACAGCTCGTCCCCTGGGCTGGTGAGGAAGGAGTGGGAGGTTGTTCTGAGGCTCTGTCACTGTCTGCCCTGTCATGAGCTGGGCAAGGCAGTGGCAGTGACCCTGGAGGAGTCTGGTCAGGGAGGGCTCCGGCAGGATGTGCTGAGGCTTGAGGTGGCTCTTCCAGTCGTAACCAAATGTCTTCCCTCGTATTTCCATGATTCCTTCTAGTTCTGCACCTTGCACTGCAGAGTCTCTGTGTATCTATAAATACACGTGAGTTACCATACAGGTGTCTCTTTCCCCTCTGTCTGGGGCTGGGCCCACGGAGTGAAGTGCAAGACCCCCTTACTGCTGGATGCCCACCAGCACGAGGCACTACCTGCCCTGCTGATGAATGCCTACAGCAAGTCCTTGGAAGCCTCCTTCTGAGCACCTGGCCTGTTTACGGTGTATACGGGAGACAACTGAGCTCCCCTTGCCCCACCCTGAGCAGAGACTGGGGAGGCGGCGGCAGCACTGCCCCCATGGTGCATCCTTGGTGCATGAAGGAAAGTCTGTTCATGCTTAAAACACAGCCCATCCTCTCAAAAGCAGGGTGACAACCACATTTACTTCTGGAATCGTAAAAAAGAACCCGTCTCTTTGAGAGAAGAACGTGGCATGTATGTGTGTACCTCCTTTGTTTTTTTTTGAGACTGTTTCCCTCTGTCACCCAGGCTGGAGTGCGGTGGTGCGATCTCAGCTCACTGCAAGCTCTGCTTGCCGGGTTCATGCAATTCTCCAGCCTCAGCCTCCCAAGTAGCTGGGACTACAGGCACCCGCCACCACGCCTGGCTAATTGTTTGTATTTTTAGTAGAGACGGGGTTTCACCGTGTTAGCCAGGATGGTCTCGGTTTCCTGACCTCGTGATCTGCCCACCTCGGCCTCCCAAAGTGCTGGGATTATAGGTGTGAGCCACCGCGCCGGGCCGAATGTGTGTGCCTCTTTACAAGTCTTGCCCGACCTTTGTATTTAAATATTACTGAAAAACTTAAGGATGTAACTGACAAGAACTTTATAGGTTTCTCCAAGTAAAAATTTGGAAAAGTTAAGTGAACCCATAATGTGTTTTATTTCTATGAGTCCCACACTTGGATTTTTAAATGTGGGCAAAACGTCTGTATGTTCTTCAACCTGATTTCCGTGAAATCGTGAATGAAACCTGCTGAAGTTGCCGTGCGGATTTTGTTATGTGGCAGTGACAAGTGGGGCTGGTCATCAAACAACTGGAGGGATCCTCGTCCTTTCTGTGCTCCTGTTGGACACTAGGCACGTGCTTGGGTGTTTTCTGTGTGTGGACAAGATGAGGACAGAATTTCCAGATTCACACGGTGGTATCTTCTCCCTTTTCTATTAAAACGTGTCTTCTGCTGCTTCTACATAGACCAAGTGTTTCTTTCTCTTGCCTGTCTACATAAACGCTGTTTAACAAAAACCATATTGTAGACATGTGAAGCTGAATTCCACATGATAAAGCAGATAGAGATGACTGAGTATACTGTTTTGTGGAAGGAAGGTTTAAAATGATTTTTAGCTTTTTCCCTGAAATAGGAAATACTTTTAACTTTTTCCCTGAGATAGGGAATAACGAAATGGGAAAATAATTAAATTTTCCCATGTAATTGTTAGATTATATTTAATTATTAGATTATTCATGTATTGTAAGGGAAAAAGGAACTAGATCACCCCATGTACTCAACTGAAAATTTAAAGGGTATGTGCGAGTTCATTTGAACTCCTTTAATTTGTTTTTGTTTGTTTGTTTTTGACAGTCTCACTCTGTTTCTCAGGCTGGGTGTAGTAGTACAACGACAGCTCACTGCAACCCCAACGTTCTAGGCTCAAGTGATTCTCCTGCCTCAGCCTCCCCAACTGCTGGGATTTACAGGCGTTAACCACCACACACAGCTTATCACCTCTTGGAGACTAGCTTTGAGTTGGGCATTCACTGAACTATATTTTGGTTAATTCTCAAAGTTTGTCACTGTTTATCTTTAATTTGCTAAAAATCTACATGTATTGTAAAATGCGTTACATTTCCTTAGCATTCACGGATTTCCTGTTAGTGGGGCAGAGACACAGAACGGCAGAAGGTGTTCGGACATCATGAGGGTTGCAGTTGAGTCCTTTCCCCGAACACACTGGAGCTCTGGGCTCTGTGGCCCCACGGGGGTCCTCTGTCCACTGAGGGCCCGGGTTACCTGGAAGGTCCCTCTAGCCTCTGCAATTTTGCCCTTTTCAGGTTAACATCTCATCGTTGTCCTGGACAGCACCGCCTTTTGTTCACTGACCCACGAGTGAACAGCTGGTCAGTGGCCAGTGCTGCTTCCTTCAGCTGGGAGGTGGTGATGTGATAACACTTCCGTGGAATTTGGTTCTTGGTGTATTAAGGGTTCAGTTGTATGTTTCTTTTTAATCTGCACCTCTGAATTGGTCTTTTGATTGCAAAGAGATTGCTTACTGGATTTGTTTCTGAATATTTCGTGGATAACAGGAGAACCTTGCTTATCTGTGTGTTCATTTAATGTGTTTTTGCCAGGCATTTATATGGGTGTGTTAGCCCTTAGCCCACTTTCTGTGTGTGGTGGAGTCATTGAAATCATTTATGTGAAGTCTCTCTTCTATTAAGGCCAGAGGACGTGGGGTGGTGTCTCCCTAAACTAGGGGGAAATGACATTGTTCTGCCCTCCTTCCTGGGAACGCTGGTGTTTCCAGGTCTCTGAACTTGGCTCCCACACTGGGAGAGTGGCTGTGGCTTCTGGAGCCCGTTTTGTGCGGGACTGACTCCTTCACTTGCTTTATTCCCCACCGTCTTTGCTGCTTTATGACGCAGGGATGAGGGAGTTGGGCCCGGGGGCCTTGCCTGTCCTGAAGGGCCCGATGCAGAAAACTCCTGGTGGGAAGGATGTTCCTTGAGGGCAGCTTTTGGAGTCTTTTCCTACTTTTAACTGAGAAGCAGCTATTCACATGGTTGTATTCTGCTGGTGTGTTTCAAAATAATTGGTGTAGAGTTGCGAAGATGTCCGAGACACCCATGATCCACTCCGGGCCAGTGCGAGGCATTGTGCTCAGATGCCTTCAGACCACATTCAGATGCCAAAGATTCTTGCTTGGTTATTCTCAAACTTATGAGAATCTAAAACGCGAGCCACGGTATGGATTTTCTCTTGAGCCCCCATGACTTTGCCTTGTATTTTGGGCATGAATGACTTCATCAAGGGGAAAGAATTTGAGGAAGGAGCCTCTGAGGCTAGGAGGGGGTGGGAAGGGGTGGGGGGAAGAGGAGGGAAAAGGAGCTGTAGAGAGAAGAGCCAGGCTGGGGCTGGGGCATCTCCCCATGATGCTCCCCCACCCCTTGCGCGAGGCCCCAGAGACTGACTGATTTTCCCACAGGAAATGTGTATGATTGCGTGTTTGTTTTGTGGGCTGGCCATTTGGATTGAGGGAATGTCTGTGTTGTGATTCCTTATTGATTCGAAGGTTGGAAAGGTTTATGCTCAATACAGGGGTCTCTTCGTGCGATGGGAAATGTGATCACAGCCGCCTTCAGGGTGGGGAGAGCACTTGAGGCCCTCAGTGGTGGCCGGTGTCGGCCTTCGCCTTCCTGGGTTAGCTGTCCTCAGGGTGGGAAGGGAGGTCCTCGGTGGTGGCCGCTGTTGGCCTTCGCCTCCCTGGGTGAGTGCTGCTCCATCCCCGGCTCTCCGACTCCTTGCCTGGCACCTTCCTCGTTGGAGGCCGTGATCCATCAACTTTGTCCACACGTGTCCTGCACACTAGTGCTGACTGCAGGTTCAGGAGTGGTCAGAGGAGGCCAGAGGAGGCCCTCGTGATGCGAAGCTAAACGTTTAATGATGCTGCTGAGTGCATGAGCCGCGTCAGCCCAAGAGTCTGGGTAAGAGGGGGAACCGTGGGGTGGAGGGAAGACTGGACAGATGGGTGCTTTCCTCGGCCCCTGGGAGCATGACCAGGTCCACACTCAGACCTCCTGTTTTCTCCCATATTTCCATAAATAGCAAGGGAAGGACTCGGGGCACCCAGGGACCTCAGGGGTATAAGCTGTGTCCTCGCGTGGCCCCAGCTGTGCCCAGTGACGTTATTCTCTTTAACCTCAGGCTTATATTCTATAAAAACACAAAAGGGGCAGAAGTAGTTCAAGGGCCTCTAAAGACTTATGTAATTGTTAATAGGCCTAATTTTATGCTTTCTTATGTATTAAGAGCAAATCATGAAACAAACTCATTTCTGTTTGAAGAAATCTTTACCGTTCCCATTTTTGTGGCAAGCAACATTGATTTTTTGCTTAGTGAGCGTTAGTGTCCTCCTGCCCAGTGCCGCTGCCTTGGGTGTCCTCGCATACACCTCTGTCCATTGGTCTCCGTTCACCTTTCCGCCTAGAATTGTAGGAGGGGCGCAGGGATCTTAGGGCTAGAAAGAAACTCTGAAGACAACTTTTAGGGGCGGCTTTTAGTCAGGGCTTCCAGAGAGACAGCCAGCCGGGTGTGCGTGTGTCTCCAGGGCGAGGCCTGCTGCAGGGGCTACAGAGTCCAAGAAGCCCCAGGACCCACAGCCTGCAAGCTAGAGTCCTGAGAGAGTGTGGCTTGAAGACTTGAGAAGCGGAGGGTGCAGATCCCACCCGGGTCTGAGGAGCTGAGACCCAGGAGCACGGGCGGCAGAAGACAGATATCAGTGGCCCATCAGCCAGACAGGTGGAGTGAACCCAGTTTTCCCCGCCTTGCTGTTTTACTCGGGCCCTGGGGGGATAGGGTGGTGCCCCCCACACCGGCGAGGATGGGTCTCCACTCAGTCCAGAGGCAAACATGCATCTCACACAGAAATAATGCAGAACCAGCCATCTGGGCACCCCAGGCATGCTCAGGTTGATGCACAAAACCAACGCCGCGCGTGGCCCTGACATCTGCGTGTTCGCATCACTCCACACACATTGCTCAGTCATCGCCTCGGTGAGTTTGTAAGCTCGTTGTGTGGTTCTGGGCCTCTTTGTCCCGGGTGGTGGTGGTGGTGATGACAGGCTCCCCACTGCCCCAGCTCAGGTATGGAAGGTGATGGCACCAACGGCTCCTTGTTTCTCAGACACTGGAGCGGGTGCTCTGTGCAGCCAGTTCCACCTGCAGCAACATCTGTTCCCTATGCCGATTCCATTCGGAGTGTGTGCCTCCCTTCTGTTGAGGGTGCAGCCTTCTTTCAGGGAAGAACTGTGTCCTGTTCGCCTATATCTCCTGTGGTGTATCTCATGGCTGAATAAGTAGCTATAGGATACCTCGGTGGCTGAATGATAGACTCATTGGAAGGAAAACTTTATACTTTTTTTTTCTTTTTGGTATGGAGTTTCACACTCAACGCCCAGGCTGAAGTGCAATGGCACGATCTTGGCTCATTGCAAACTCGCCCTCCCGGGTTCAAGTGATTCTCCTCCCTCAGCCTCCCAAGTAACTGGGGCTACAGGCGTCTGCCACCATGCCTGGCTAATTTTCGTATTTTCGTTAGAGAAGGAATTTCACCATGTTGGTCAGGCTGGTCTTAAACTCTTGACCTCAGGTGATGCACCCACCTCGGACACCCAAAGTGCTGGGATTATGGCCATGAGCCACCACACCCAAGAACTTAATACCACTTTTTTTTTTTTAAATCATAATGGGCTTGTTAAATGCTTACGTTAATGTTTAGTTTTAAAAATGTTATCTGTGACCTTTCAGCTTTTCATAGCACTTCTCGTGTGAGTATTTAAAAAAGGCCCTTTAGTCGTGGGGGAGAAGCGGTTATCCCTTTCAGCAGAGGGAGATGGAGGAACAGGCCCTGGTGGGTCTGAGCACAGGCAGTCACCTCAGCCTTGGTGCTTGCTTAGGTCTGTTCTCCATTCTCCATGGCTGCATCCACTCTCATTGTCAGCTTAAAAATAAGCTTTTTCCTCTTTCTAATCAGAACAGTTAGTTTGTTAACCATCACCTTAAGGTATCGAGAATGATGGCTTTCAGGCCTCAGATATGACACAAGTAATAAATGCAGCTGACCCTGAACAACATAGGTTTTGAGCTTCGAAGGATCACTTATGTTAATTATTTTCCAACCAAACCCTTACTGAAAAAAGCTGGCTTTGTGGAGGGCCGACGTTTCCTACATGCGGTTCCATAGGTTGGCCGCGGAGTCCTGTGGTTATGTAGATTTGGGTAAACTCGGGGCGTGTTCTGGAATCCATGTCCCTGTGTATACAGAGGGACAACTGCAGCTTTTTAAAAGTTTGTGTCCTGCCTTGTCCTAAAAAGGCTCCAAGGTGGATGCAAAATTACTTCATTTTTTTAAATTTTCTTGGTGGGATATTGATGTTTATTCTTCAGTGTCTAAAATCCTGAGTGAACAGAGTTACCGCTTCAGGAACAAAGCCAGTCTGGAAACACATATTGAGATATCCACCTTTTCTTCATGGTTTCACAAAAGGCCATGATCATATTTTATTCAGTTGAACCGTAGGAAACTGCCAATATTTGCTGTTTTTGGCCTACAAAATGGCAAGGTCGTACGATATTAAAAACAAAGGCTTCCTGGACGGGGAAAATAGGAATCGGTAAGAACCTGAAGTTGTCTATCATGGCCTCTGAGTCACAGGTAAATAAACCTGCGTGAGGGGAAGTTGGCTGTACAGTATTTTCCTTCTGTTTTGAGACTGTGAGAAAAAGGTCAGTTCCATTGCGTTGCGTCCTTTTGCCTCACCTTTGCTGCAGAGGGGACTTGCCATTATACCTCTTGTTTCCAGTGCCCAGGAGGCTGATGCCACATAGAAGACCTGCAGGTCGGTGGATGTGAAACAGGCATCGGACACGCTGTGCACCTTGGGACGTATCTGAGAAGTGCGTGCTTGCAGCAGGTCTGAGGTGAGGGCGTGTTCCATCTCCTCTCCCTTCTGTGGCTTTGCAGGCCTTTGAAGTTGGTCCTGGAAAGTGAAATTAGTTAATGCTGATTTAAGCTCCAGGTCAAAGTCTGGGGGCCGAAGAGACCCGCCCTTCACTAGGGGTGTGAAGCATTGGGCCCTCCCATCAGGAGGCAGCAGGGACTCGAGAAAGCCCCACATGCCCTCCAGTTCCCTTATGTTGAAATTTTTTGTACTCGGCCATGCCGGGGCATTTTGGGAGGTAAATGGGGGGTTTACATAGGGGTGTGCAGTATTCTTAGGTGTCAGGTGCGAGAGTTGAATTTGTAGAAGCTGTGCAGATAGGAAAGGGCCTGTCAGGGAGTGCTGTTTACAGGGAGCAGATTTAATGTGAGGTCTGTGCTCTGCCTGGGTCTGTGTCTGACCGGTGTCTGCCAGTCTGCAACAGGACGTTCACGTGACTTGGCGCCATCGTCCCGCTCTGTGTAGACGTCTGAGGATCTGTGCGCGGCTGCTCTGTGAGAATGAGTTGTGATAATGAACTGAGAAACAGTGAACAAACCCTGAATTGGTTAGCACTGGTTCCACGGCCACTTCTGCCGTGGTTGGAGTCATTCATAATAAAGTATGCTGGACTCCTATGCAGAGCTCTGAATTTCAGAGGCCCTTTAACTCGGAAGCTAACCAGCCGCTTCCTTCAGAAGACATTTGAGTCCCCTTTACCTACCAGGGTGACCCTGGGAGTTTGAAGATGAGTGAGACAAGCCCTCCGTGTCTTGTGGATTTTACTTTCCAGAGGGGAGACAGATGTGGATGGTGAAGGAGGCCCTATCAGAGGTCCGCACACGTCAGTTTTGTTTCTTCAGCACTTGCTGTGTTCAGGCGATGCCCCGGGCCATGTGCAGAGCATCTGGGGACCCTGCCCATGGCATCCCAGGCACAGCTAGCGTCTGCGCCATCTTCATACTTGGCCTGAGTTTTGGGGAAGTACCGAGGATGGCTTCTGCCTTTGCTGGAGAGAGTTGGAAGTCAGGGCAGCCCTCCACAAGGAGATGATCGCCAGCTGATTCCTCAAGAAAGAGAGGTGGTCCCCACATGGGCAGAGCAGGGCGGCATGCACAGACCTGGCTGTGGGGTCTGGGGCATGTGCATCTGAGTGGGCTCTGCTGGGAGACAGCAGGGGTGAGGTGTGGAGGCAGTTGGAATTGACAGGATAAATTATCACTAAGGCGATGCTGGGAAAACATAAAATTGGGACTCTCTGGGGTAAACATGGACTTAGGGTGACCCTGGGCATGGGTGTTTTCAGGCTCTGAAGGCAGAGATTTAGGAAATTGGGGCAGAGCTGAGCCCCAGACGAGGATGAAGACCACCCTTGGGATGTTAAATGAGACAGGGGTGGAAATCCAGTGAATGTCCTGGGGTCAGTCCAGCAGGAAGGCAGCAGAGGAGACCGGTGTCCTCAAAGGCCCCTTGGGCCTGTCTCTGAAAGTGCTGGGATTACAGGCATGAGCCACTGCTCCCTGCTGATACTTTTAAAATTTCTAAGCTACTGTCTCTCATACCCACACCCGTAATTTTTTTTTTTTTTAGACCAGGTTTATGGCTATATTTTTTCCAAGGGAATCAAAAAGTTACCTGTTTGAAGTACAAATAATACAGTGTTTAAAAACCGAAAATGCCAATTTGCATAGAAGTTTTCAAATACCCAGTTGGTTTGAGCCTTGCATTGCAGTGTCACTACCTGCTCTTAAATTTCTACACGATGTATAGATAGTGAGGCAGGGACGGCTCGTACATCTTCAGGTTTTGATTCTACTAACTTGGGCTATATTTTCATTTATTTTGGCACACCTGTGGGTGTGGCAAGCAATGCTAGGGTATTTATTTTGAAGCTTGTCCAACAACAGTTGGGAAGATTTTCACGTTTTTAGAATTTTCATAGTAATAGTTATAATTTACAAAGAATTTAAAATTGTATAGTCATTATTTTGGTTTTTTTTCTAGATGTGCCCCAAAACAAGGTTGCTAACTATCATTCTACATCAGAGGATTCAGAACAGTACCCTTTTGGAGCAGATGCCTGTAATCGAGGAATTCCGCCTAGTCAGTTCACTTTAAGCGTGTTTAAAAGGGTTTCTTTATCCTAGTTGGCACCTGTGGCTATAGTTTGTTTTCACTGCTGAGGAATATTCCATGATGGAAAGCGTAATTCATCTGTTTTTCATATCGGTGGACATTTGGATTATTTTGGGAGGGTGTGTATGTCTATTCAGCCTTCATTTTTTCAGGATTTTTTGTAGAAGATAACGTAACAGTGTAACATCCTCTGCTACGGAGCCAACACGAACCCTGATTACAGCCACACAGACTCTCACACAGACTCTCAGGCCTTGTTACCAACGCACAGAACCATTTTCTTAAGTTGAAACACAGTAGCAGAACCTGAAGCCATGTGAACGGGTCCTCCGATCTTACACTTGGAATTCACTTTTTATTACTATGTCTGCTAATTAGGAAGCCTATCAATTATACAGAAATCTGAGAATGTAAAATTATATGTTTATATAAAATGGGAAATGATACTTGAAGGTGGTTTTCTAGCAACAGTTAGGCTGGCATAGTTCTTCAGAGACAGAGGATGTAAAGCACATGGAGAATTTCTGTCTGTGGAATGTGATTTCCTGGTCACCTCATTCAGGCTGCTGCCGCCTTCCCCTCTGGCCGCCTGCACAGTGGGACGTCTGAGGAGGTCCCTGTTTCATCCTCTGGAAATTCTGAAAAGGAAGGAGAGGAGGGTGTGCAGGGTGTGGTGCATTTGTGTTGGTCCTTCGAGCTTTTATTTGGAGTCCCGGCTGCCTTGGTGGTTCCTGCCTTTATGTCCCTAGCTCGTGGCTTCGTCCTTGTGTCTAACTCACAGGCAGACAGATGGAAAGGGAAGTTGAATTCAGCCAACAGCTTGATGTTATTCTCAAGGCTCAAATCGACTGGGTATTTGGAGATTTCTGTGCAAATTGGCATTTTTGGTTTTTAAACACCGTGTCTTATTTGTACTTGAAATGGGTAACTGGTTCTCTTGGAAAAAATATGGCCATAAAGCTGGTTCTTTAAAAAAAAAAAAAAAATGGGAGTGGGTGTGAGAGAGTGGCTTAGAAATTACACCAGTAATGGTTGGGCGTGGTGGCTTACGCCTGTAATTCCAGCACTTTGAGAGGAGGAGGCAGGTGGATCCCCTGAGGTTAGGAGTTCCAGACCAGCCTGGTCAACACGGTGAAACCCCGTCTGTACTGAAAAGATGAAAATTAGCCGGGCATGGTGACAGGCACCTGTAATCCCAGCTACTTGGGAGGCTGAGGCAGGAGAATCACTTGTACCCGGGAGGCAGAGGTTGCAGTGAGCCGAGATTGCGCCACTGCACTCCACCCTGAGCGACAGAGCAGAAACTCCATCTCGAAATAGAGAAAAACAAAACAAAACAAAAAAAACAGCCCGGTAATGGAAACCTGGTTGCGTCATCTGTGATGGAGATGGCAGATTATTTCATTTTTAGTGACAGGATGAATTGGATATGTTTGCAGTATTGATCTTGTCAAGGGAAATGGTGAGAACCAAATGTGCCGCCCAGCTTGGGCCTTGCCATTGGCAGAAGACCCTGGCGGGCAACAGACTGGAGACTTGGAGACCGAGGGGAGAATTCTCACGCCGTGAGGCTGGTGCAGTCAGTGCTTCTGGACTCCTGCTAGAGGGAGCTGCCCCTTTGCCTTGCAGGCTTTGGTGCAGTGGAGACCTTAGGACCTGCCCTTCCTGGCACACCTGTGGGTGTGGTGAGCAGTGCCAGGGCTGAGGCACAGGTGTTGAGCCCGGAATGTGGGACGGCAGAGGCTGCACACGCCAGCAGGCGTCTGCTCCAGCAGCCGGGGGTTTCCGCAAGGGGGCGGGGGGTTGGTTTTCCTCCTTGAATTTGGGTGGGGAGGGTGTCCTGGGGTGCTGTGTCTGCACTTGTGTTGCTCTGAGGTCAAGTTGTGGCCCCGAGTCCCTGTCCCTCTGCTAAAGTGAGGGTTTGCCCATTTTCAGGTCAGATTTCCCTTGGGTCGGGTCTCTAGGAGTGGGGCGCATTCCAAGGGGGCATGAGCACTGTGGACGCACGTGGGCCTCTTCCTCTCCCCTCAGCTCCTGGGTTGTGTGTGAAGAGCTGCCCAGCGGAATCGCCCTCCTGCCTGCTGTTTCATTCACCAGAAATCGTTCTCGCTGTGGACTCTTGAGTCAAATGTAATCCAGGAATGGAACGTGCTGTTGCTAGATGCCAC
>NC_037689.1:153088531-153199861 GCF_003255815.1 Theropithecus gelada | reverse complement strand
GGTTCACGCCATTCTCCTGCCTCAGCCTCCCGAGTAGCTGGGACTACAGGCGCCCGCCACCTTGCCCGGCTAGTTTTTTGTATTTTTTAGTAGAGACGGGGTTTCACCGTGTTAGCCAGGATGGTCTCGATCTCCTGACCTCGTGATCCGCCCGTCTTGGCCTCCCAAAGTGCTGGGATTACAGGCTTGAGCCACCGTGCCCGGCCCTCTGGATTCTTAAGGAAATTTTTTATTGAACAGTGGAGGCACAAATCAGATTAGTTTTAATTCCGGGGTCAGGACGCACTCTAAACATGCACCTCTGCATGCCTCGCTTTTTAAAGCTGTGTATCCTATTATCTTACAATAACAGAATAATCACCTGCAAAACCCACACCCATTTAATGGACACACTCTACAAAGATTGACACTAGAGGTTGCTGGAGAGGATGTGGTTCCACGTAATATCTTATTGAGTTACCAATGAGTAAGTAAGCTGGTAAAATGTCTTTGGAAAACTCACCACGCCTGCTATACTTAAACATTCAGATGCCAGACACCAGAAATTCCACATCGTAATGTATTTCCATGAGAAAAAACAAGAGACTTGTATTAAAATAGTGATTATTATTAAAAATTATCACACTTGGTTTCCTGAATGTTTTATTAGCAAGTCAGTCTCTGCCTATTTTTAGTAGTACAACCTCTACCTAACATATATTTTTGTTTTTAATCATAAACTAAAAAAATGATATTTTGTCTTACTTCTACATCCAGTGCCATAACCAACATTTTGTAGATCCCACAGAATCATTTTTTGAATAAATAATGAATAACTTAAATAAGTTAATATTTATAGTGTCCATACACAAATAATGTATCATCTCAGAATACAGTGATAGCATGTTATGTAGAAAATTATTTCAATCTCAGTTAAAACTATTTTGGGCACAGGAGTTACTGTCATATATAGATGTTCACATTGTTTTTTTAATATGAAAATGTTTGTAATTAATGTACATTTCTGGTACATAGGCCTTTTGCTCTTGCTGCCATAGCAAATAGTGTGTCTATTAAGAACATGAACCTGAGTTTTACTTCATTTTAACAGATTTCTTAATAAAATATGTACCATACTATTTGGTTTAATACAAAGAGTCATCCACTCCAGCATTGCCACCTGTCTCTCCTCTAATGTGGCTCCTGAAGATGTTACCGATAGCAGAGGACTTTATGTTCAACCTAAGCACTTTATAGCCCTTTTATTTTGAACTAGGCATGAGATAAACTAATTCAGCAGCAATACAACTCATACTTCTTAAAGAATGACTCTTTCTTTTGAACCTGGTTAGCATTACGCATCAAGACAGAGTACACTTCTCTATCCCAGCAAATCAGTGTTGGCATTACACTCTCTACACTCTGACGACTTGTATTATTGACTTTCTTACAAACACCATTTGAGCTTATAATTTAGATGCCATCAAATAATGTACGAAAATATGCTACTTCCTTCCCCTTCTCTTCTGTTCTCTTCTTACCAGACAATTGTCAGTTGTCTTTTCTCTGCAACTGCTTTCTTCTGTCTACTTGGTTTTTAAAAGACTTTCTGCACATTTACAATCTTGGTATTGTAGAGACCAAATATATGGTCAAACTACACACACAGGAAGAGTTGAATTATATGCAAGCATTTTTAAATAAACGATTCCTCCTCAGTTTTCTGTGATTATTTTATATAATCAAATGTCTTCCAGGTATACATCCCAAACCAGCGGTTGCCAAGCTCTGCTTTATTGTCTAATTTCATTGGAATTATCCAAAATTATTATGATAAGTACAGATAAATTGGCATAACTCCAGATTTATGAAATCAAAATGTCCAGAACTGAGGAATATGCATCGAAAAATGTGCTCCTCAGGTGATGCTGATGTAATATGGGATCCGAGTTTAGAATCCAAGGAAAATTAACCTTCGTGCCCTCTAGTTGACCAGAGTTATCTAGATGACCAGAGTTGCCCTCTTGTTATCCAGAGGTCCTTTCCCCTTTCACTTTCTGCTCTCTCTCCATCTGCACGATCATCCTCTCCTTCCTCCACTTGTCTTCATCCACATCCAAGCCCTCCTCCATCAATTCTCCTAAAGCTCCAAATGGTCAGTTGTCACTAAAGTTCCCTCTGTCCCATGAACAAGTTATGCGGGCAAATGTAGAATTTAAGCTTGGACCCAGTGGAATCAAGAGCTGCAATTAAAGATTTCTCTAAACCCAGAGAGGATCTGCAAATACTTGTAGAAGATTAGAGATTTCCTGTGAGTGCAAAGGACTCGGGGTGACCTGATGCTATAGACAAAATCTTACGGTCCCCTCAGATTCATGTGTTAAAATCTAATTCCCTATGTGATGGGATTTGGAGGTGGGGCCTTGGAAGGTGATTAGGTCATGAAAGCTGAGACTATGAATCCGAACAGTGTTCCTATCAAAGGGACTGCTGAGAGCTCCCTCATCCCTTTGGTCATGTGATGACACGGTATAAAGATGACAGCCTATGAACCGGGAAGCAAGCCCTCAACAGACATGAAACTTGCTGACCATTTGACCTTGGTTCTTACCATCTTCAGAACCATGAGAAATAAATTTGTTTCCCTGCTACCTAGTCTATGACATTCTATGTTGGCACCCAGAAATTGGCTAAAGTACCAACATAACAACTTGTACACATAATTTCTGGAATCACTGATGCCAAATCTTTGATGGCAAGAGGCGATTGATCTGCTGGAGGAATGGACCTATGTGATCCCTCTTTCCACAATAAACCAGAGAGTAAAAACAAGCTAAAGTAGGTCAAGGTCTCCTAAAAGCGGTGCCTGAAAAGTTTCCAATAACAGTTGATTAGATGGTAATTCCATCGCATAAACAACCACAGCAAAGTGACACAACTCTCAGAGATTTCAGGATAACCTCAAAAACACCATCTGACAACATCAGGGAGTTAAAGAAGACATGAAGTTTCAAAAAGTCAAAATTTATTCAAATGTCATTGTAGAAATTTTAATTTAACACTATGAATAAATTCTGGGCAAGTGGCGGCATGGCATGGTGACTTTGGGGCACAAGTGCTGAGTTTCGAAGCTTCAGTTTCTATACCCTTTGGAGATGCCCCTGGCCTCCTAACCCGTACCCACCTGTCAAGTAGAGTGGGTCCTGGGCAGCGCCTCAAGGGGAAACATCACAGATGCCCAGCTGAGCACAGACTGTCATGCCTGGAGGAAGAAGCCGCTTCTGGGAGCAGGAGGAGCTGCTGGAACCCCTCCTGGCAGGCTTCTTTTCCTGCCCTCCAACGTCTCATGCAGGCAGGCAAACAATCCCAGCAGCAGCAGGCGCTCCAGCTGCTGGGCTGCAGCTCTGCCAAATGAGAGAAGCCTCTCTCCAGTGAGGCAGAGGAGCTCAGGCCACATACCCGGTCTATGCCTCCATGTCTCCCACTGTGCCCAGGACTTACAGCAGCGTGGGAGATCCTGGCTGGGGCCATGCTGGCCCCCTCCTCTCTTCTACCTCTTGCTCCAGCCATACTTTCAGCTCCAGGGCTGAGGACTATAGCTACAGCAGGTGCCATGAAGTCAGGCAGCTGCTTAATGGGCTAGTGCTAGGCAACACCAGGGCAGGGGCAGGAGGGCTCTGAAGCTGCCACTAGCTCCAGTTCTGTCCCTGATGGGGGTTCTTCCCCTAGTGCTGGCACTGGCTCATCAGATGGTGCTGGAAGGTCCTGTATTGCTGTACATTGAGCAGGAGTTGAAAAAGAAGAGAGAGTCACCAATGTCAGTCACTTTCCACTGGAATTTCCACACACAGAATCAACCTCGCTGAATTTAAGGAACTGCATTCCAAAAACACTAGTCCTGCCACGTCTCTTTGTCTATAGGGAAAACACCGCGCCCCCTGCCCCCCGCCGCAAAGTTTCTGAGACTATAGGCCACCTCACCGTGTGCCTGTGCCTCGAGGAAGAGCAGAGGCTCCGGTTGGACAAGAACAATGCCCAGATATGGCCCCAGTGGGATCACAGATGAGGCCTGCCCTGGGTGGGGTCTGCTCTGGGCTGCCCTGTGGTACCTGGGGGCGCCTTCAGCCAGAGGCACCTGGGTGAGGGATGAGCCTGCATCAGCATCGTGGGAAAGGTTCTCCATCTGGGCCCTCCTGAAGCACGAACCTCGAGATGTGGGGATGCAGCATGAGAACATCTTGCTCTCCTGAGCGTCTCCCACCAAGGGAGCAGGCTGTGGGGCTGTCCCTAGGATGTGGGTGCCTGGTTACCAGAGTTCTAAGTTCCAATGAGGTCTGTCACCAAGGAAGTGAACTCACTTCTTTAAGGTTCCGTATCCTTGGCTCCTTCCTTCCATAAGACCTACTAGGAATCGCCTGGGCTGCTTACTGCTCACCCTCCCCCCAGGTCAGCTCCTTACCTGTACACAGGTAAGTCCACCCAGGGCCTGCTTGTACACCTGCGCCTGATGTGCACCTGGGGCCTAGGAATCCACTTGGGGCCTGCGATCCAACAGGGGCCTAATGTGGATTAAAAGTCATTTTGATTATTCCTATAGGGAAGAAAAGGCCTTCTAGCAATAAGAAGCACAGTTTCACATCAAACATGTAAAAATGATCGAAATCTTATGGAAGAAAACTATCGATTTTAATCACTGAAATGTTAACTTTTGATAAATATTTAAGTTTATAAGGAAAAACAAACCATGCTGATTAAACCACAGTTGTAGGGAATGCTATAGCGTTTCTCGTTTGTGGGTTGAACACGGAAAGGTCCCACCTACTTATGGTCATAATTTTCTACCTTAATCTTCCTGTTCTTACGATCCATAGAAAAAATACCATGACAATGACGGTTATGATCGTTCAAGTACACAACTGAGGTTTAGTGACAGAAACATCAGGTGCTCCAGTTACAGTGCAGCTGTTCTTATTGGAGTGGGAAAATCAGTCTTCTGTTCAGGATACATGGGAAGCAGGAGTACATGTGGGGAGAACCGCATTTCACTGGACTAAGGTTTTTCCCAGAAGAGCTACAGTTTATCCTGCACTCTGTATTCTGTGATCAAAAACCATGGAACAGAAAAAAACATTTCAACCTGAGACTCAGTTACCAGAAATGCACCCGCCCCACCTCCCTGCAACCATATATACCACCTCTCTGTGCTGAGCCAGAAGGGTTCACATATGGCACAGACTGACGCTGGACTCCATAGTTTTCAGCCTCCCAGGTGTCAGGTGTTTTGTGGTCACCTGGAGGAGGGAAGCTCCTGGGTTCCGTCTTCTTCACCAGCAGGGGGCAGCAGAGCTGCAACCAGAAGTTAGTCTGGGGCTGCCCAGGAGGAGTCTAATAGGGAGGCCTGCCCTGAAGGCTCAACAGGTGTTTGAGGATCAGTCCTGGGTCTGGAAGCCCAGTAAAGTGCATCCTATCCCCTCGGGCTGCAATAAACCCGTCCTGAGTGCTGCATTCACGTGGCGTCACTGAAATGACAGGAGACGGGGAACAGTGAGGGCCTCACCTGGGAAATGCAGCTGGAGGTGCCTGGGCCCTGGTGGCAGCCTGGGCAGCTCCTAAAGGGCTGGGATTCCCTGGGAGATGCCCTGAGGTCAAGGTGCTCTAGGAGGAGGGCATGGTGTGAGGAAAAAGGGTTTCCAGGGCCTGAGCCCTTCACCTAGTATTGCTGCCTGAGCCTCCTGCCCCTCTCAGGGTCTTGTCCCTCTCTGTTCAGCAACATTCTGAGAAGCTGAGTCCTCAGTCCTGGGCACTTCCACAGGCTCCCCTGTCCCTTCTCCCTCTGCCTTTCCTTCCAGCTCCAGGCCGACTCTGACTCAGGGGGCGGCTCCTGTGCTCAGGGAGTCTCAGGTGGGTGGGGTGGCGCACTCAGGACCCTGGTTCCTGGATAGGACATCCCCAGCCTCCTTGAGGAGATGATCTCCACAGGGGAGGGGATTCTCACCTGCCTCAGGCCACAGCTCTGGCCACCGGGTGGTCTTTGGCTCATTGACAGGATATATCTCATTGCAGGGATCAGGGACCACCACCCTACGGAGCCCACACCCTGAGCAAAGACTGTGTCCCTGGGATTCTCACAGAGACCATGGGGCTTACAGTTGGATTTCCCATCAATATTTCATGTAAACTTGTAAAAGGCACCAGAAAACCACACTAGATAGAGAACCCTGGTGCTTTTTACCATTTTACATAAAATATTGAAGGGAAAATAAATAAACAATGGCAGAGATGAGGATGGCAATGGCTGGTCCACTGTGGGGAAGGGGATGGCCTAGAAGGATCAGTACCATGGGTGAAATGAGACCAGATGTCCTGATGACTCCACATGGGTGAGCGGTTCCTTACATGACTCAACTATTCTCACTGAAATAGGTGACAAGTGTCCTAATGACACAATCCATCATTTAGAGGAAATGACCAGGATGGGACATGTCCTCAAGCCAGGAAGACTGTGGACAAATTCATGAGCAGGGCTGGCCCCATTCACGTGGATCTGAGACCCTCGGATCTGAGTCCCTCTAGCCCTCCAGGCAGACTTTGAAGAGGGGGCATCAAGAGTGGATTTAGAACTTAGCTGACCAGGATGTATTGGGGTTTGGGGACTCAGCTGTGACTTAGGGAAATGGGGTCTGGTTGAATCATCAGACCGAGGTGGACATCCCTCAGCTGGTCTCTGGATTTCCACAGGTCATGACAAGCCAGTCCTTGGCCTGAATATCCTGGATCAGTCCCCAGAACTGCCCAGCTCAGGCTCATGTCATTCTCTACAGAAAATCCAGTGGACTGGACACTGTGGGATCTGCCCAGATTCTTTTTTCTGTTCTCACCCACCCAGCACTTTTGGGAGCTTGTGGCAGCTGAGAGATGTGCCTTCACTGGGAAGTGCCACTCAGAGCAGAAAATTGCCTCCTCCAGGTTTATGCTCTTCCTCAGTGAGGTTAGGTTTCATGACTGCCTGAGGCCAAGATCTCAAGACTCTGCCTCAATATAGAAGGACCTGAAATTCCTCCTAGCTCCATAGCCCCCTGTGGGAAAGACTGAGGCCTCAATGAGGGTCGGGGTCTCCTGCCCGGTGTTGCCTCCCTCACCTCCTTTCACATCCTCTGTGCATGCAGTTCCCCATCTCAGAGTCTGCTTCCAGGGAACCCAAATTAAGATCACCAACCATCCCCAACATGGGCCATGCAGGACCTCAGGAGGCCACTGTACACTGGAAAGCACCCATTTATTCCTAAATTAGCATTGTGAGTATCCACATGCCGAATGAGATCTGAGTGTTTCTTGCATTTGTACGGAATGCAAAGGGAGCCTGAGTCACCAGGTGCTCTGGGTTCTGAGGGAGAGTTGGAGACAGATCCCCCCGCAGGGAAACCCGGGACAGCAGGAGCAGCCTCACCCCATGCAGGGACCACAGATGCACCCACAGGGTGAGCTGCAGGATGGACACTGCCCACCTCCACCCTCCACACCCTGGGCAAAAAAATCATTCTTTCCACCCCTCCTTCAGCCTATCAAAGCTGACACTTAAAAAGCCACCACAGCCCACGCTTGTCAACAGGAAACCCATTCACATCTCCATCAGCCACACAATCTCCACAAATGCTTCAGAACATAGTAACAGTAGCCATGCAAAGTATAGAAAATGTCTCCTAAATAATTGTACTTAGATTACATATGAAAGCGATACTATTTTTGATATGCTAGGTAAATAAAGTATATTATTTAACTCATTTTCTTCTTCTCTTTGTATTTCTTTTTTTTTTTTTTTTTTTGAGACGGAGTCTCGCTCTGTCGCCCANTAAATAATTGTACTTAGATTACATATGAAAGCGATACTATTTTTGATATGCTAGGTAAATAAAGTATATTATTTAACTCATTTTCTTCTTCTCTTTGTATTTCTTTTTTTTTTTTTTTTTTGGAGACGGAGTCTCGCTCTGTCGCCCAGACTGGAGTGCTGTGGCTGGATCTCAGCTCACTGCAAGCTCCGCCTCCCGGGTTCCCGCCATTCTCCTGCCTCAGCCTCCCGAGTAGCTGGGACTACAGGCGCCCGCCACCTCGCCCGGCTAGTTTTTTTGTATTTTTTAGTAGAGACGGGGTTTCACCGTGATAGCCAGGATGGTCTCGATCTCCAGACCTCGTGATCCGCCCGTCTCGGCCTCCCAAAGTGCTGGGATTACAGGCTTGAGCCACCGCGCCCGGCCTTCTCTTTGTATTTCTAATGCGACTACTAGACACTCGGTTTCCCATGAGGTTCACAACATATTGTGAATGAACAGTGCTGGTCTGCACCCCTTCAGGTTACAGGGGCTGTGGAGTGACCTGGTGCTGGAAGCCCCGTCTCCATCCCTGTGACATTGGTGTGAACCCAGGGACAGGCGCTGGTATAAAAGAGATGAGAACACAGGTGTCAACCACCTGCTTGTACAGGGGACTCAACCTTCACTTTGAGTCAAATAATTTCCTTTCCTATCTTCAATCCTGAACAGGAGGGCTTTCTGGTCTTCTTTTTGTTTTCAAGTTTGTGCCCCTTCAAGTTTCATGCTGTCTGGATCCCAGCCAGGGGACACTGAGGAAATCCAGGAGTCTGGAGGGCCCTGTCACCTCCTCCTCCACATGTGTTTGTATTTCCATCAGGAATCTGAGCGCCTTGTGCCAGTTCCTGAGGCAGGAACGGGCCACATAGAGAAGAGGAATTTCTTCCCTGAGGTCAGCAATCCATGAATGAAGGAATCAGGGACCTGAGCAGCAGATTCTGAATCTACACCTGGACCCAGGAGGCCCCTGAGCCTCCAGCAGCAAGCGTAGAGAGGCCACCAGGGGGCAGCAGAGAGCAACCTGGCAGAAACTCCTGGGGATGGGGTGAGCCTGGGCATCAGGGAAATGCTGCCATGCAGGGAGGGTCCGTGACCGTGACCTGAGACCTGGAGGGAAAGAGGTTCTTCTTTTCTTAGAGTACTTGTCCCGGGCACTGATGTTTAAATTCTTCTGAATTCCTGGTTCTCAGATCTGACTCTTGGAGATGGTGCCTATTTTTCTGACACAGATTCAGGCACTTTGCCTCTTCCCATAGCCCGGCCCCCATCTCACGGTCACATATGCCATCCCATTCTGTAGTCAAACATATCCCACCTCTCTACCCTTTGCTCTGGGAGCTCCTGTCCTGCAGATATAGGGACTTCTCCTTCCCTGGCCACTCCTCCATGTCCACTGTTCCCAGTCTGTCCTGGTGAACCCCCCAAATTACAGCTCTTGATTTCCTTATGAGGCACAAAATACTTTCTCATTAACCTTTCCTTGATTTCAGTGTTTATCCATTGATACATTTTCCCAGCAACTGAAGACAACTTCATTATAATAAACACTCACTTCCAGGGTCTTGGAGTTTGCAGTGCCTTCTCGTTTTCTCATGAAGCCAACACCTCCTTCACCTCCTGATCTGTCCCTGGTCCTGACAGCACGCTGGTGATACTGAGGCACAGCACCTATGACCTGGCACTAGAACTCACTGTCAAGGTAGAAACTTATCACATCCCATGGATCTTGCAACACTCCGTGTGCACTTGGCAACCAAGCAATTTCATTCTCCCCTAGCACTGAGGAGCTGTGCCCTGGGGTGAGGCCCGGACCTGTCCAAGGCTTCTGCTGGCCCCTGTAGAGTGGGAATGAACAGGGTCCCTGCCTTGAGCTCTGGAATGTGTCTCCAAAATGGATTTAGGCCAATACCAGACATCTCACATCTGGCATAACATATTTATGACCAGGATATTTCTAGAGACACAGACAAAAGCTAACCACCTCCCTCCTGAGCCAGGATGGAAGGGAGGAGGGAACTCTGGGCTCCAGGTAATTCCCCCATCACCACTGTGACTCTGGCATCCCCTTGAACAAGGCCAAGCACTATCCTATAGGAAGAACTTTGTATCCCCTAGAGAATGAAGAGAAACTCAGCTCTGAGCTTTTCCGTGACCAACCCAGCGAAGCAGCAAGGCTGGGCACAATCTGGGTAAAGATGTGAGCCCAGACCATGAGACCAGTGGGTGAAGGAAAATTGCATGGGCTGAGGGGGTGGGTAAGCAGGGGCCATCCCTCCTCTCTCTGTTTCCCTTTGGGTTGAGCCCTTCACTGGAAACCACAGATCTCCTCCAGCAGCAGCCCCTGACTCTGCTGATTTGCATCACAGGCTGTTCTCTTCAGCAAAGGTATAAGAGAGGCCTGAGAGGAACCTGCCCAGCCTGGCCTTGGGAAGCAGCCTTGGCGGTGCCTCAGCCATGGCCGGGACTCTTCTCCTCCTCTGCCTCCTCGCTTACTGCACAGGTGCTGCCCCCAGAGTCTCACCAACCTGCCCAACTCCAGGACTCTGGGTCCAGCGTGGCCCTGACTCTGAGCTCAGCGGGGCCCTGCCTGTGGTGGGCAGGATGGTCATGACCCTGCTGCAGGGTGGGGGCTGTTGGGGCTGAACTCCCCCCACACTCTGCTCAAGAGCTTGTGAGAGCCAGAGCGGCTACACCTGCCAGGAGAGAATAGTGGGTTTTCAGTTCAAAGGCTCCACGCAACAGGAAAGTCCATGGGCCACTGGGACTGGGGCTAATTGCCGGGAATACCCTGAGGGTTCACAGACTCTCTGGAACTTGTCGCCATCAGGAGGGCAGGGATTTCATAAAAAGGGTCTTTTACCTGCAAGTTAACCTCTACTTTTTTTCTTTCTTTTCCTTTGCAGGCTCTGTGGTCTCCTATGAGTTGACTCAGCCACCCTCGGTGTCAGTGTCCCCAGGACAGATGGCCAGGATCACCTGTGGGGGAGACAACATTGGAAGTAAAAGTGTGCAGTGGTACCAGCAGAAGCCAGCGCAGGCCCCTGTGCTGGTCATCTATGCTGATAGCGAACGGCCCTCAGGGATCCCTGAGCGATTCTCTGGCTCCAACTCAGGGAACACCGCCACCCTGACCATCAGCGGGGTCGAGGCCGGGGATGAGGCTGACTATTACTGTCAGGTGTGGGACAGTAGTAGTGATCATCCCACAGTGACACAGGCAGATGGGGAAGTGAGACCAAAACACCCTCCCAGCCTCTGTCACCCTCTTGCTCCAGCCCCAGGAGGCCTGTGGATAAACCCATGAGTGAATCTGGCCCAGTTCACCTGGATCTGAGCCTTGCAGGCTGTCCTTCCCTCCAGCCCCCTCCAGGAGTCTCTACAGAGCATACATCAGGCAGAGACATGGCCTGGAAGGACCAGAATCATCTGGTGACTTGGGGCTGTTGTGTGAGTTAGAGAATGAGGGCCTGGGTGGAAACACAGACAGAGGCAACTTCTGTCCACTGTCCTGCCCCTGGATGCTCATATGGTTGGGACAGGGCAACTCCTGAGATCAACTGTCTGGATCAGGCCCCAGAACTGCTGCCCAGCCCTGCTGAGGTCCTGGGCCTGAGGCTGTGTGGCAGCCTGTGATTCCCAACAGAGCAAACCAGAGGAGGGGACACTGTGAAGTCTGCCCAGATCTCCTATTCCTTGTGACCCACCTGGCACTGCTGAGAAGCCCAGTAGCTTCTCAGAGGTTGTTTACAAAAGAGAAATAACTCGCTACTGCACATGACATAGACTTGTTGCTAAATCCCATGGGTCTACAGTAGGATTCTCCTCTGAAGCTTTGCCTTAAGCACAAGGTTTCAGTTCCTATGTCCAGTTCCTCTATTATGGTAGAGTCTGCTAGTTTCTCAGTCCCAATAGCAGGACACTCACACCCCTGCCTGCACCTGCAGCAGAGCCTTTCTGCTCTTGGCCCCAAAATAACGGATGAGGCATTTCTCAGACCCATGATGTATGAAGTGGCACAATCTCGGCTCACTAAAACCTCAGCCTCTCAGGTCGAAGCAATTCTCCCTGCCTCAGCCTCCTGAGTAGCTGGGATTACAGGTGCCCACCACCTCGCCTGGCTAACTTTTGTGTATGTAGCAGAGACAGGTTTTCACCATGTTGGCCAGGGTGGTCTTGACCTCCTGATCTCAAGTGATCCACCCACCTCGGCCTCCAAAAGTGCTGGGAATATACACGTGAGCCACTGCACCTGGCCATGTTTTTCTTATTTTTGCTCCTCCTCTTTTCCTCAACACCTCAGGTCAGTGAACTGGGGAGATTTTGAGGGACAGGCTCAGTGCTCCCTCAAAATTCCCCTGTCACGCATCGCTGAGGCCCTGTCCTGGAATCTCCCCAAAAGTGGATGGTCTCCCTATAGGATGGGAGCTTCCAAAATGGCTCCACAGGGAAGAGTTAAACTGAGTCCATTCCTTCGTCCTCATTGACATCCAGCATTTGTGATTTCCATGGACATCAATACTTTTGTAGCTGAAATCTTTATTAATCTACTTAAGGAGATAATTAATTTAATAAATATTCAGACATTAGTTGCATCCAATATTTAAATTTCTTTAATCAATTGGTAAACATAGCCATGATTATGTATAGTTTAGGCTTCATAAACTTTGATTAAATGGATTTTATGAAAATCAAAGTAACTATTTTATTCTACATATATCCTATATCAATATGTTGTGTACTTGAAATAACCACAAGAAAATGTATTTCAAAAATCAAATTGTATTTATTGCCTATTGTTGCATAAAAATTGCTCCCTAATAGTGAGCATGGTAAAAGAACATGTGTTTGTGATCTTGTCACTTCGGTGCGCCTGGAAGTGACAGTCGCCTAGTTTTGTGGTTCTGGCTCTGGGTTGGTCATGAAGTTGCAGCCAAGTTGTCAGGCCAGGCTGTATTCAGAGACCAGAACAGGTGGCCAGGCCCTGCCTGAGGGGCTTTTACTGTCCCTACCCTGTTTGGCTGATGTGGAAAAGCTCAGAGGGAAAGGAGAGAATGAAGTGTAAGGCTTTTGTCCTGGTCCCCCTTGTCAAAGACCATCCCCTATATGCACCATTTCTTGTTCTTTCCCGGGACATCCTATGCATAGACACTGCCCAANGTGCAGTGGTGTGATCTCGGTTCACTGCAAGCTCCGCCTCCCGGGTTCATGCCATTCTTCTGCCTCAGCCTCTTGAGTAGCTGGGACTACAGGTGCCCGCCACCACGCCCAGTTAATTTTTGTATTTTTAGTAGAGACGGGATTTCACCGTGTTAGCCAGGATGGTCTTGATCTCCTGACCTCGTGATCCGCCCCCCTCAGCCCCCCAAAGTGCTGGGATTACAGGCGTGAGCCACCGCGTCCAGCCTATTTATTTATTTTTTGAGATGGGATCTCAGTCTGCCACCCTGGCTGGAGGGCAGTGGTGCGATCACGGCAGCCTCGACATCCCCGGGATCAAGTGATCCTGCCGTCTCAGCCTTCTGGGTAGCTGGGACTACAGGTGTGCACCACCACTCCAGGATAATTTTTGCATTAATTATTTTTTAATAGAGACAGGGGTTTCGCCATGTTGCCCAGGCTGGTCTCGACCTCCTGGGCTCAAGAGATCCACCCACCTTGGCTTCCAAAGTGCTGGGATTACAGGCATGAGCCAGCATACCCAGCCCTTGTTTTTGTTTGTTTTGTTTTGTTTCCCCTTTCTTTCATTTTTTTTAAATTATTATTAATCAAGTCCCATTTTTTTCTCCCCTTGGTTATTTGGATGTTATGTACATATGTAGCTTCTTTTCTAGTGATTACTTTTTTTTTTTTTTTTTTTTTGGAGACAATCTCACTCTGTCAGCCGGGCTGGAGGGCAGTGGTGCAATCTCGGCTCACTGCAACCTCCGTCTCCCGGGCTCAAGCAATTCTCCTGCCTCAGCCTTCCCACTAGCTGGGATTACAGGGGTGTGCCTCCAAGCCCAGCTAATTTTTGTATTTTTAGTAGGGACAGTGTTTCACAATGTTGACCGTACTGGTCTCAAACTCCTGACCTCAAGTGATTCATCCGCCTTGGCTGCCCAAAGTGCTGGGATTACAGGCGTGAGCCACCACACACCGCTCCCTTTTTTTTTTTTTTTTTTTTGAGACAAGTTCTCACTCACTCTGTTGCTCAGGTTGAAGGGCAGTAGCACAGTCACAGGTCACTCTAGCCTCTACTTGCTGGGCACAAGTGATCCTCCTGCCTCAGCATCCTGAGTAGCTGGGACCACAGGTGCACACCACTGCCCTGGCAAGACTTGCTTTTTAAACAGTTAATGAATTCTTAGATTTGTCAATGGTGTACTGAACTCTTTCATGTCTAAAAATGTCTTTAGTCTAACCCCACAGTAGACAGTTGGGGTGTAGAATTTTAGGCTGGGAAATAATTTTTCCCTCAGAATTTCGAAGGCAGCACTTCATTGTCTTTTTTTTTTTTTTTTTTAAGATGGAGTCTTGCTCTGTCGCCCAGGCTAGAGTGCAGGGGCGTCATCTCGGCTCACTGCAACCTCTGCCTCTTGGGTTCAAGTGATTCTCTTGCCTAAGCCTCCCGAGTAGCTGGGATTACAGGCACCCACCACCATGCCCGGCTAAGTTTTGTATTTTTAGCAGAGACAGAGTTTCCTCATGTTGGTCAGGCTGGTCTCAACTGTTGACTTCAAGTGATCTGCCTGCCTGGGCTTCCCAGAGTGCTGGGATTACAGGCGTGAGCCACCGTGCCCAGCCAGTACTTCATTGTCTTCTAGTTCCCCATGCTGTTGCTGAAGTCTGAAGCCATTCTGACTTCTGATTCTTTGAACGTGACCTATTTTTTTCTCTCTGGCAGTTATTCTCTCAGCGTGTCGAAGGTATCAGTCAACTATCTTCTGGATTGCATTGATGCTATTGAGAAGGCAGCCTGCAGTCGAAAAGTCATGGTTTTAAAGGTAATCAGCTTTTTTCCTCTGGCTGCTTTTAACATCTTGTGTCGGCCGGGTGCATTGGCTCATGCTTGTAATCCCAGCACTTTGGGAGGCCGAGGCGGGTGGATCATTTGAGGTCAGGAGTTCCAGACCAGCCTGGCCAACATGGTGAAACACTCTCTCTACTAAAAATACAAAAATTAGCTGGGCGTAGTGGCGGGCGCCTGTAATCCCAGCTACTTGGGAGGCTGAGGCAGGAGAATCGCTTAAATCCGGGAGGCAGAGGTTGCAGTGAGCCGAGATCACACCACTGCACTCTGGCCTGGGCAACAAGAGCGAAACTCTATTTAAAAAAAAAAAAAAAAAATCTTGTGCCTAGGTGTGGACCTATTTCTGTCTTCCCTGCTTAGGATTTATTGGGCTTCTTGAATTTGTGAATTTGTGTCTTTCTTCAGTTCTGGAAAGTTCTTAGGGAGTTATCTCTTAAAATATTGCTGCTGCGCCTGGTCATGGTGGCTCATGCCTGTAATCCCAGCACTTTGGGAGGCCGAAGTGGGTGGATCACCTGAGGTTGAGAGTTTGAGAACAGCCTTGCCAACATGGTGAAACCCCATCTCTACTAAAAATACAAAAGAATTAGCTAGGCGTGGTGGCACGCACCTGTAGTTCCAGCTACTCGTGAGGCTGAGGCACGAGAATTGCTTGAACCCGGGCAGCAGAGGTTGGCAGTGAGCCGAGATCGTGCCATGACACTCCAGCCTAGGCAACAGAGTGTGACTCCTTTTCAATAAAAAAAAAAAATTATATATATATTGCTGCTGCTTCATTCTCTCTGTCTTCTCTCTCTAGTATGACAATTGCATTTTTGTTAGACCTACTCACGCTACCTTCCATGTCTTCTATTTTTCAAGTTTTCTATTTCTTTGTGCCTCTGTGCTGCATTCTGCATACTCCTTCCTTCCTTCCTTCCTTCCTTTCTTTCTTTTGACGGAGTTTTGCTCTTGTTGCCCAGGTTGGAGTGCAATGGTGTGATCTCAGCTCACTGCAACCTCTGCCTTCTGGGTTCAAGCGATTCTCCTGCCCCAGCCTCCGGAGTAGCTGGCATTACAGGCATGTGCCACCACACCTAGCTAAGTTTGTATTTTTGATGGAGATGGGGTTTCTCCATGTTGGTCAGGCTGGTCTTGAACTCCCGACCTCAGGTGATCCGCCTGCGTCGGCCTCCCAGAGTGCTGGAATTATAGGTGTGAGCCACCATGCCAGGCTTTTTTTTTGTATGGATGGGGTTTCACCCTGTTGGCCAGACTGGTCTTGGACTCCTGACCTCAAGTGATCTGCCCACCTCGGCCTCCCAAAGTGCTGGGATTATAGGCATGAGCCACCACACCTGGCCTATATTGAACATTTAAATAGTTTTAAAACTGTGAAATCTGGCATATGTATATAAAGGTGCAGAAAACATTGATGTATGTTTTAAGAAATAACGATAAGGGCCGGGCGCGGTGGCTCAAGCCTGTAATCCCAGCACTTTGGGAGGCCGAGACGGGTGGATCACGAGGTCAGGAGATCGAGACCATCCTGGCTAACACGTGAAACCCCGTCTCTACTAAAAAAATACAAAAAACTAGCCGGGCGAGATGGCGGGCGCCTGTAGTCCCAGCTACTCGGGAGGCTAAGGCAGGAGAATGGCGTGAACCCGGGAGGCGGAGCTTGCTGTGAGCCGAGATCCGGCCACTGCACTCCAGCCTGGGCGACAGAGCGAGACTCCGTCTCAAAAAAAAGAATTAAAAAAAAAAAAAAAGAAATAACGGTAAGGTGAACACACATTTAACCACTACTCAGGCCAGGCACCACAGCCTCCACTGTCACCCCAATCATAATCACCTTCTCCCGCCCTAGTGGGAACCACCATCCTGGGGTTTCTGTTGCCAGCATCCATGCTGCCCTTTATGCTTTCCTGCCTGCGTAGTCATCCCTACACAATATGGTTTAGTTTTGCCTGCTCTTGGAATTTGTGTAAATGGAACCATTTGTAGTATGGATTTTCTGTTTGGTTTCTTTTGTTGAGCATTATGCTTGTGGAATGTATTCATGTTTTTCAAGGCTGTAGTTCATTCTCATTGCCGTACAGTAGTATATTGTTGCATATATTACGGTTTACTTACACTTTCTGGGCAGGTGGTTTGTTGCTAGTTGTTGGATATTGGGAACATCAGTGTGTTTGTCTCCTGGGAATATTGCCTACGAATGCAGTTGCTGGATCATTTGGTATGCATGTCTTCAACTTTGTGATACTGTCAAGTGCTTTTCCAAGGTGGTGGTAGTACAAATTTGCTTCCCACCAGTAATGGTTGAGAGTTCCTGTTGCTCTATATCCTTGCCAACACTCATCATTGTTAGTCTGTCTGAGTTTGACCAATCTACTGGGTGCATAGTGGTACCACTTTGCGTTTTAAAAATTGAGGTATAGGCCAGACGCGGTGGCTCACACCTGTAATCCCAGCACTTTGGGAGGCTGAGGCGGGAGGATCACTTGAGGTCAGGAGTTGGAAACTAGCCTGGTCAACATGGTGAAACCCTGTCTCTACTAATAATACAAAAATTAGCTGGGCGTGGTGGTGCACACCTGTAATCCCAGCTACTCGGGAGGCTGAGGCATGAGAATTGCTTAAACCCGGGAGGTGAAGGTTGTAGTGAGCTGAGATTGCACCGCTGCACTCCAGTCTGGGTGACAGAGTGAGACTCCATCTCAAAAAAGAAAAAAAAAAAAAAGTAGAAACAGAACAGAGGCTGCACCTGAGCTGCCCCCCACCTCCGTCTCCTGGCTCCTTGCTCCCCAGTCTGCCCTGGTGGGCTGGGTTCCAGCTATGCTTCTCTTGCCATCTTTGTTTTAGAGGTAAGAAAACTGAGCCTCAGAGCAGTTTATTAACTTGCTCAAGGTCTCAGAGTGGTAGAGCCAGGATTTGAACTGGGCTCTTTGTCAAAGGCAACGTTAACCCCCTCACCATGTGAGAGACTCATTCTTTTGTGTTACAATAAAATTTTCTACCCTAGACTGTAAGCTGTATGAGATCAAGGAATGTATCTGGCTTCTGTACCACATGGTAGGCACTCAAAATATGTGTTGAATGAATGATTGGATGAATGAATGAACCTGTTAGGAGGCAAATCTCTCTGCCTAACCCTTCCTGTCTCCCTGGGAGTAGCAATACAGCAAGCTGTAAGGGTTAACGGAAGTGTTTATTCCATAGTTTACAAGAACAGCTCTTTATAAGTGAGACCCACAATTGGTAATTTTTGGAAGAGAAAATAGGAGTGCAGTGCAAAAACAGGCAGATGTAGAAGGGAGTCTGGCCACCTGTCGGTCGTAGTGAGGCACAAAATGTAGAGCAAGGAGTCAGACGCTGAAAAGGAGGGGAGAGGAGCCCTGAAGATGAGCATCACCTCCCCAGTCTGCGTCGGGCCCATCTGGAACGCACAAATCTTGCGTGTGTAAGTATCCATGCATATGTGGAGGTATTTTATGGAGTCATAACGTGTCCAATTCTCTCACACTTTGCGGCTCACAGAGCACCGTATTGTGATTTCTTGTTTCCCAATGTAGGCGGAACACACCAGGAGCCCCAGCGCAACCCTCCCCTCCAATGTGCCTTCATGCAGGTCCCTGTCATCCAGCGACGACGGCCCCAGTGGCCCTTCCAGCCTCTCAGATGGGGGCCTAGCCCACAGCTTACAGGATAGTGTCAGGCACCGCATCCTCTACCTCTCAGAGCAGCTGAGAGTGGAGAAGGCCAGTCGGGATGGCAACACCGTGAGCTACCTCAAGCTGGTGTCCAAAGCAGACCGGCACCAGGTGCCGCACATCCGGCAGGCCTTTGAGAAGGTGAACCAGCGCGCCTCTGCCACCATCGCCCAGATCGAGCACAGGCTCCGCCAGTGTCACCAGCAGCTCCAGGAGCTGGAGGAAGGCTGCAGGCCCAAGGGCTTACTGCTGATGGCAGAAAGCGACCCAGCCAACTGCGAGCCACCCAGCGAGAAGGCCCTGCTTTCAGAGCCCCCCATGCCGAGTGGGGAAGACAGGCCCGTCAACCTGCCCGATGCCAGCACACCCTTCACCGAGGAGAGTCGCTTCCAGAGCTCACAGCAGGGGATGCGCTTAGAGACGGAGGATGTGGCCCGGCAACAAAACCTGATATTGCAGAAGGTAAAGGAAGAGCTGGAAGAAGCCAAGAGGTTCCACATCAGCCTCCAGGCGTCCTATCACAGCCTAAAGGAGAGGTCTCTGACTGACTTGCAGCTGTTGCTGGAGTCCCTTCAGGAGGAGAAGTGTAGGTGAGGCCTTGGCTTTGGGGACTGGAAGCAGAGGAGGAACCGCTCCTGGGAGCCACCTCTGGGAGGGTGAAAGGGAGCCAGGACATGAGCCTGGAGAGCCAGAGTGAGGGGCCAGTTGGAAGAGCAAGTCCATGCTTCTCTTAGCGACTGGACCCTGCCGTGGGGCGACCAGCCTCTCCCTGCAGTCCCACACCTGCCTTGACCCTTGCTGGCGAAAATGCTCCAGCTCGGCAGCCCCTGCCAGGTGGTTGCAGCGGCACAGCAGCTGGCCCTGACTCTGTGGTGGCAGGAGACAACATGGGGGTGGCAAGAGTCCGGTAGACACCTGGCACTAGTTAGGGAGGTGGCGTCCTCTGGTCCCAGTCTGCCGGGAAGGTGGGAGTCAGGACCGGAGTCGCCTCGCCAGCTCTGGTCTCTTCACCCGTGCTCCTAGCTGAGCTGGGCACAGGTCGGGTCTCAGATACTTATTTCAAAAATGACTGCCTTCTGGTGAGTGCTTTCTCTGCGCCGTGCAGTAGCTCGATTTTCTTTTTCTTTTTCTCTTTTTTTGAGACGGAGTCTCGCTCTGTCGCCAGGCTGGAGTGCAGTGGCACGATCTCGGCTCACTGCAACCTCCACCTCCCAGGTTCAAGCGATTCTCCTGCCTCAGCCTCCCGAGTAGCTGGGACTATAGGCGTGTACCAGCACACTCGGTTATTTTTTGTATTTTTAGTACAGGCGGGGTTTCACCATGTTGACCAGGACGGTCTCAATCTCTTGACCTCGTGATCCGCCTGCCTTGGCCTCCCAAAGTGCTGGGATTACAGGCGTGAGCCACCGCACCCTGCCCTAGCTCGATTTTCTTTCCCTCTAAGATAAGGCTAGGGCCTACCAATTGGAAAAAAAAAAAAAAAAAAAAAAAAAAAAAAAAGGCAAACTCAGTCTCTCAACGGATTCTCTCCATTCCGACTGGGACCGTTCTCTGGGTTTCCATGGGCCCTCAGGGGGTGTCACATTCTGTCCCCCTCGCTGCAGTCTGTGGCTAATTAACGCCAGTCCCTCCAGAGTCCTGGCTAGGGAGGCAGTGACTCCCTTAGGTGAGCCAAGATTCTCAGCATTTGCATGAAAAGAAGAACTCCGCAGTCCTTTTAGTGCCTGATGCAGGGGAAGAGGCACGTGGAAATCATCCTCTTTAGTTTCCCCAGGGAAATTTTGCCAGTGTTTACATAGCCTAAGAATCTGTTAAAGGACAATCAAAGAATATTACAGGACAACCACTATCAATGAGATGACTAGTCAGAGTCACAGGTGTCTCTTGGAGGTTATTTTCATAGGACATGGCAACCAAATCTAAAATCTTGGGAGCATTAAAGACCCTTTTGCCAAAATCACACTTACCCAGTCAGCTTTCTATTAAGCAACAACAGAGTTTGGTGGCAGTTACAAACTTCCCCGTATGTTTCCAAACCGTATGGGTCAATGAGAATGCTGTGCTCGGGTAAACTCTTAACCCCTCTCAAATCCGAGTCTTTCACCCCCTCTTGATACAGGGGTGACTACCAGGGAGCAGGGCAATACCTCTCTCTCCCCCTCTCAGACTTTTGCTGCAAATTCCAGAAGCCTGCACTTCTGACCCAGTACCCCCCATTGGACTGTGACATGGGATTTCTGGTTGTTTGCTGTAGCAGCGAGCCTATCCTTACTAATGTTCGTCGTGAGCAGAAAAGCAGGTCTGCAGGGCCCAAATTTACTAGGAGGAGAAAGGGCTGATGATGATTTTTCACTGTTGTCACGGGCTCGTAACTGAGCTGGGGCACCAGGTTAAGCAGCATTGTTCTTTGGCCCTCAGATGCCTACTTTGTGGTTGGGGAAGCAGAGTCTCACAGAGGCACAAGCAGCCTATGTGGATGGTAAGAGTGGACCTGAGAGCGTTCCACCACACCCTGGCTGTGTGGCTAAGTTAGATGCAGGAGACACAGGAATTCATGGCATTATAAAAACATATACTTTCGTAAAATCTTCTTCAAAACTTTTACATGAGCTGGACGCAGAAGTGTTTCAACCAGCCAGGCCCCCTGTGACTGTTGCGTCCCTTCTGGTGCATCACAAACTGAGAAGCCACACTGCAAGTCCTGTGCTGTTTATCACAGTTAAATCCGTTTGCTTTCAAGAGGGCTGTAGTGGTTTTTACCATTCTGGTTTCTTTTTAATTTGGTCTTGGCACGTCTCTACTGAGCGTGGCCATAGCCGAGATACCCAGTCTCTAGGAGATCCCTGACCCGTGGGATCGTTAGGTTCGGATGTGTGTGTCAGGGGAGCCACAGTGAGGAGGCAGATGAAAATGTATGAAACAGCGACATGGGCTGGGCGCGGGGGCTCACGCCTGTAATCCTAGCACTTTGGGAGGTTGAGGTGGGCAGATTGCTTGAGCTCAGGAGTTTGAGACCAGCCTGGGCAACATAGCGAGATCTTGTATCCACAAAAAATTCAAAGAAATTAGCTGGGCGTGATGGCGCGTGCCTGTAGTCACAGTTACTCAGGAGGCTGAGTGGGAGCGGGGATCCCTTGAGCCTGGGAGGTTGAGGCTGCAGTGAGTCATGATTGCACCACTGCACTCCATCCTGGGTGACAGAGCGAGACCCTGTGTCAAAAAACAAACAAACAAACAAACAAACAAAACAGAAAAAAGAAATGTATGACTCAGATCGCAGAGACGTTAGGTGTGCTGATGGGAGGCAGAGGGGAAGTCTGGATGCAGCAGGGAGCTGATTGAGCTCATCAGTTGTGCAAGAGCGAAGCCCAGAATGAAGGGCGGGGAAGCTTCCGGGGCTGTGCCTGTATTAAGGTCGCAGGGTGTGAAGGGATCCCACAGGCTTTCCTGCGGGGGTTGCGGTTGGCTGGTTTAAAGAAAACATGCACAAAGGAGGAAACTGATTTACATGACTCTGGTGTTGAGCATTAGGTTTTATCGTGGTCAGCAGCCACGGAATGTGTTGGGTTTTGGGTCAGTGAGGTGAGGACCACATGAGCTATATCGCAAACAATCACATGGTAGGGAGGGACGGGTGTTATCTAGGGCAAAGGTGACAGGGTACAACTGCTAAAGTTGGATGCTGAGGCAGCAACTGTATTAAACACATTTATGACAAGCACTTTAAAAAATTGGTGTAGAATTCACACAATTTCAGATAATGTGAAATTAACCATTTGGAAGCATGTAATTCAGTGCATTAAGTACATCTGCAGTGTGGTCCAACCGTCACGTCTGTACAGTTGTCTAACATTTTCATCACCCCAGAAGGAGACCTCCAGACTCACTATGCAGTCACTCCTAGCCTCGGCTCCAGGCGTTCCCTAATCTGCTTTCTGTCTCCGTGGGTTTGCCTCTTCTGGACTTTTCATATAAATGGGACCACACAATATGTGGGCTTTTGTGTCTAGCTTCTTTCACTGTTTTCAAGGTTCATTCATGTTGTAGCATGTATCAGTACTTCATTCTCTTGATGGCTGACTTATATTCCAGTCCATGGGTAGACCACATTTTGTTTATCTGTCCGTCGGTGGATGGAGGTTTGAGTTGTTTCCACCTTTTGGCTATTGTGAGAAGCCCTGCCCTGAACACTCACATACATGCCACTTATTTGAATACCAGTTTTCAATTCTTTGGGGTCTATAATCAGGAGTAGAATTTCTGGACCCTGTGGTGACTCCAGGTGTAACGTTTAGAGGAGTCTTCCCACAGCAGCCGCGCCGCTCCACCTTCCCACCAGCAATGCCGAAGGCTTCCAGTTGCCTCACATCCTTGCCAACGTTTGTCGTTATCCTTTTTTTTTTTTTTCTTTCCAACAGATGTCACTGTGAAGTGGTATCTCATTATGAGGGCTGGCTTTCTTTTTTATTTTTCCTGAGTCTTTCGATACGCAAAAGTTTGCTTGCTTGCTTGCTTTCTTTCTTTCTTTCTTTCTTTCCTTTCTTTCTTTTTCTTCTTTCTTTCTTTTTCTTTTTCTTTCTTCTTTCTGTCTCTCTTATTCTCTTTCTTTCTTTCGTTCTTTCGTTCGTTGTTTTTTTTTTTTCAGGGTCTCTGTTGCCCAGGCTGGAGCACAGTGATGCAATCATAGTTCACTGCAGCCTTGAACTCCTGGGCTCAAACGATCTTCCTGCCTCATCCTCCCGAGTAACTGGGAGTACAAAGCATGTGCCACCATGCCTGGCTAACTTTTAAAAAATTATTTGTAGAGATGGGATCTTGCTATGTTGCCCAGGCTGGTCTTGAACACCTGGCCATGGCCTCCCCAAGTGCTGGGGTTACAGATGTGAGCCACTGTGCCTGGCCAGTTCTTACTTTTTAATACATTTTTAAAGTTGATTGTGGTAAAAAAAAAAAAAAAAAAGGCGACATGGTATATTCTTTTTGATTCTGCAACGTGCAGGGTCTCTTATCACAGCAACAATTAGACTCAGGAGGCTTGGGGCTGGGCTAGTGGCCCTGGGGTCTCCTCCTTCATGAGGTCTGGGTTTGTGGGTCCTTGCAGAGGACATTCCTGGGCCCTGGAAGGACTGTGACTGCTTCTGCTGGAGTTGCTTGAGGCCCCTGGTAACTCTCCCCTCTGTGTGCTGAGGAGAAGCACGGGCGTCGCGAACTTGATGCTTCTGGATGGAAGCGTCTTTGCCAAGCTTCTCTTTCTTTCTTGTGGAAATTGGGGGAGCTTCAGATCTCCAAGAAGATGCACAGTGAGTGGCCTGTCTCCTCGGCACAAGGCAGTCTCCTGGGGGACCAGAAGGCCCCGGTTCCTCAGCGTCTCTGTGGGTCAGGAGGAAAGAAGGCTTGAGAAACTCAGAAAATGTTCATTGGTAGAAGAGATGGCACCCAAGGAAGGCATGTGGAGCCTTCAAGTGAAAGTCTCGACTGGCCAGGTCTCATGTGGGCACCTTGCATGGAGAGTTGCAGGAGACCCCCTCTAGCCTCCTAATGAGCCAGGGGGCTCTGGGAGGGTCTGGGGGTCCTTCTCCCTCTCTTACAGGATGTACAGCTGACTTCTGCTTGATGGTGAAAGGCAGTCAGGTTTCAGGCTTGGCCCCGTAGACAGGGCATGGACAAGTCCTGGAGTTGGGGGTGTGGTGCCAGCAAAACCATCTTTACTCTCTGGGGTCCATAGCCAGTCCCAGCCTGCCCAGCCCACCCTCCTCCTTCACCTTTGTAGCCCTAGTGGTGAATGCCTGGGGTAGATGGGTTGCTGGGACATCTTTGTTCTTTGTTGGATGAGTAAAATGGTCCCAGGAGAAAACCCGACGGTGAGGAGGACATTGCTTCTTTTTTTTTTTTCCTTTTTATGAGATGGAGTCTCACTCTGTCCCCCAGGCTGGAGTGCAGTGGTGTGATCTCGGCTCACTGCAATCTCTGCCTCCCTGGTTCAAGCGATTCTCCTGCCTCAGCCTCCCGAGTAGCTGGGATTACAGGCGCCCCCCAGCACGCCTGGCTACTTTTTTGTATTTTTTAGTAGAGATGGGATTTCGCCATGTTGACCAGGCTGGTCTCGAACTCCTGACCTCAAGTGATCCACTCGCCTCGGCCTCCCAAAGTGCTGGGGTTAGAGGCGTGAGCCACCACACCTGGCTGGAGGACATTGCTTCTTACCCCATTTCTAGTTCCCTAGACCTGCCTTGGCATCACCTCATTGAAGGCTCCACTTGGTGACAAGGAACTGGCTTATTTGGAAACAGGGTCGTTGCGGACGTGATGAGTTAGATTTGGATGAGGTCATTCTGCAGAAGGGCAGGTCCTAATGCAATGTGACCTGTGTCCTGAAAGAAAGGGGAGACGGAGACACGGACACACCCAGAGGGAGAACGCCATGTGGAGACAGAGGCCGAGGCTGATCTGCCGTGGCAGAAGCCAAGGAAGCCTGCAGATGGGCAGCAGAGCAGAAGCTGGGACAGAGGCCCCGAGTGGAGGCGCCTACTCAGTCCTCAGCAGGAGCCCAATTCCGCCTGTGCCTTCCTCTCGGACTGCTGGACCCCCAGCCAGGAGAGAGGGCATCTCTGCTGGGAAAGCCACTCAAAGTTTGTAACACTTTGTGATGGTAGCCACAGGAAACTCCCACACTCAGCTTGTCCTTTAGGCTCTGCTCTGATGTCCTCTCCTCAAAGGGACTTCCCAGGCTACCACGTTCAAATGGCCTCTTCTTTTATTCTTTTGGAGGTGGGGTTTTTTGAAGTAAAGTGTTTTTTTTTGTTTTTTTTGTTTTTGTTTTTGTTTTTTTTTTTGACGGAGTTTTGCTCTTGTTGCCTAGACTGGAGTGCAATGGCGCGATCTTGGCTCACTGCAACCTCCGCCTCCTGAGTTCAAGCGATTCTCCTGCGTCAGCCTCCCGAGTAGCTGGGATTATAGGCATGCACCACCACGCCTGGCTAATTTTGTATTTTTAGTAGAGATGGGGTTTCTCCATGTTGGTCACGCTGGTCTCGAACTCCCAACCTCAGGTGATCCACCCGCCTCAGCCTCCCAAAGTGCTGGGATGACAGGCATGAGCCACCGCGCCTGGCCTTTTTGAGGTAAATTTTATACAGTGAAATTGCATTTAAGTTTAGGCATACAGTTTAACGAGTTTTGACAAAGGTTTACACCTGGCCAACTAAAATCCCAATAAAGAGCTTTGCCACCACCCCAGACAGTACCCTCACGCCCTCTTCCAGTGAACACCCATCTCCCATAATCAGCCACTGTTCTGGTTTCTGTCACTCTAGCTTGGTCTCCTCTTGAACCTCATGTAAGTGGAATCGCACGGCGCGCAGTGCTTTGCGTCTGGCTGCTTTCGCTCCGTGGAATTGTTTTGAGATCCACCCAAGCTGTGTGAGTAGCTCATGGCTTCGTATTGCTTGGCAGCATTCCATTGCATGGAGACACCGCAGGTTGCTTATGCCCCGGTCCGCTGCCAGTTGGGCGAGTGAATAAAGCTGCTATGAACGTTCTTGTACAAGTCTTTCTGTGAACATATGCTTTCATATATGGAATTGCTCGATGACGGGGAAGTGTTATGTGTCTTAGTCCCACTTTCTGGTGCTGTAACAGAGTACCGCAGGCTGGGTAGTTTATAAAGAAAGGAAGTTCAATGTCAAGGCGCTGGCAGCTGGTGAGGACCTTTGTACTGCATCATCCTGTGGCAGAAGGCAGAAGGGCAAGAGGGTGTGAGAAAGCGAGCGGGGGCCAAACTTTCACGATAACAATATTAATATTAATCCCCTCTTACCAGTCCCACCCCTTAACACCATCACATGGCCATTAAATTTCAACATGAGTTTTGGGGGGGACATGCACACCATAGCAGTATGCTTAACTTTTTAAGAAAGAGGAAGGCCAGGCGCGGTGGCTCACGCTTGTAATCTCAGCACTTTGGGAGGCCGAGGTGGGTGGATCACCTGAGGTCGGGAGTTGGAGACCAGCCTGACCAACATGGAGAAAGCCCGTCTCTACTAAAAATACAAAATTAGCCGGGCGTGGTGGCACATGCCTGTAATCCCAGCTACTCGGGAGGCTGATGCAGGAGAATCGCTTGAACTCAGGAGGTGGAGGTTGCAGTGAGCCGAGATCGTGCCATTGCGCTCCAGCCTGGGCAACGAGTGAAACTCCATCTCAAAAAAAAAAAAAAAAAAAAAAAAAAAAAAAAAACCACACAAAAGCCACCAGAGGAACGGTTTTCCGACATGGTTATACCATTTTACAGTCCCGCTAGGAGTGTGTAAGAGTTCCAGTTGCCAACGTTTGGCAAGATCAGTCTTTTAAATTTCAGCCTCTTAAGTTCAGCCACAACTTGGTGAAATTAGACTCCAAAATTTCATCACCCTAGCCCATGTTCTCTCAACCTTGGCACTGTCGACATTTTGGACCAAATGATTCTCTGTTGTGTGGGGCTGTCCCATATATTCTAGGACGATGAGCAGCATCCCTGGTCTCCAATTACTTGATGCCAGTGGTGCGGTGAATTAATTTGCTGATGGTGCCGTGACAAATTGCCCCCAACTTCACGGCTTAAAATAATAGAAAGTTATTCTCTCACTGTCTTGGAGGCTAGAAGGCTGAAATCAGTTTCACTGGGCTGAAATCAGGCGAGGACACACTCTCATTGAAGGCTCTAGGGGACAAACTGATCTTTGCCTCTTCCAGTTTCTGGTGGCTGCCAAATTCCTTAATTTTGTGGCCACATCATTCCAGTCCTGAAGGCCAGCATCTTCAAACCTGTGTTCTGTCTTCACATGACATTCTCCTCTGTGCGTGTCTAATGTCCTTTTGCCTCTCTCTCATACATGTGATTGCATTTAGGGCCCACCAGGATAATCTGGGATAATCTTTGCATCTCAATACCCTTAAACTGACCACTTCTGGAAAGCCCCCTTTTTTGGTCATAGAAGGTAACATTCACAGTTTCCAAGGATTACGACATAGATATCTTTTGCGGGGGCGGGTGGGTGTTTTTCTTTTTCAGACAGAGTCTTGCTCTGTCATCCAGGCTGGAGTGCAGTGGCACGATCTTGGCTCACTGCAACCTCCACCTCCTGGGTTCAGGCAATTCTCCTGCCTCAGCTTCCCAAGTAGCTGGGACTACAAGCACGTGCCACCACACCCAACTAATATTTTATATTTTTAATAGAGATGGGATTTCACCATGTTGCCCAGGCTGGTCTTGAACTCCTGAGCTCAGGCAGTCTGCCCACCTCAGCCTCGCAAAGTGCTGGAGTTACAGATGTGAGCCACCGTGCCCAGCCCAGGGGGGCAATTTTAGCCTACCATGCCCCACCTATTTGTAACAACCAGAAATGTCTCTCCAGAGACTGCCAAATGTCCCTTGGAGCGGAGGGGAGCAAATTGCCCCTGGTTGAGAACCACTCTCCTAGCCCATGAAACTAGTGGGTGTGACCCTGTCTCTGATGATTAATAGTGCTGAACCCCTTTTCATGTGCTTATCAGCCAACAAGTCTTTGGCTTGTTTTCAACTTGGATTGTTTTTTCATTGTTGAGTTGCCAGAGCTCTTTGTATACTCTGGACTAACCTTTGTCACTCCCCTACTTTTTCCTTTCTCGCACCACCCACCCGCCAAACTGCTCTCCCTTGTGTAGGTATTCATTTGTGTTGTATTGTTCTCGTCAAAATATCAGCACATTCAGGTTGGCCAGTGTGTCCGAGTGACTGCCCAAAGACATGTTGACACATGATGGCTGTTCTGTGAGTACCTGTTTCATGGATCAATCTGGGTGCTTCTTTTCCTCCCTTCCTGAAGGGACCCAGCTCGCCCTCTGGGCTGCTTTCCTCCTCCACGTATGCCAGAACTCTATCTGCTGTGTCTTGGGAACATCAGGGCAGGGTCAGGAGGGCTGATTCTGGATTTAGGCCTGACCCAGCCTCCTCTGTGCCGGGTATTTCCTGAATTACCTTGGACAAGGTGCTTCAAGTTTGCAATCCTCAGTTTCCATATCTGTAACATGGAGGTAATAATGATCCCACTATTGTTGGAACTGTTGTGAGTATTAATTAATACTTGTGTGTAAGCCCCAAGTAGATGCTGATGGAACTGAATTTACAATTCCTTTCTGCTTCCTATCTACAAACTAAGTCCTTGAAAGATTGTAAAGAAAAATTGGGCCAGATGTAGTGGCTTGTGACTGCAATCCCAGTGCTTTGGGAGGTCGAGGCAGGAGGATTGCTTGAGCCCAGGAGTTTGAGACCAGCTTGGGTAACAAAGTGAGACCATATCTCTGCAAAAAAATTTAAAAGTATTAACCGGACTTGGTGGCACATGCCTGTAGTCCCTGCTACTTGGGAGGCTGAGACAGGAGGTTCGCTTGAGCCTGAGAGTTTTATGTTGCAGTGAGGTATGATTGTGCCACAGTACTCCAGCCTGGGTGATAGAGGACAGAGTGAGACCTTATCTCAACTAAAAAAAAAAAAAAAAAAAAAAAAAAAAAGGAAAGAAAGAAAAAAGTTGTTAATGGCTTTTTCTTTTTTCTTTTTCTTTCTTTTTTTTTTTTGTTTTTTTTGAGATGGTGTCTTACTCTGTTGCCCAGGCTGGAGGGAGTGCAGTGACTCCATCTCAGCTCACTGCAACCTCTGCGTCCCGGATTCAAGTGGTTCTCCTGTCTCAGCCTCTTGAGTAGCTGAGATTACAGCATGCACCACCATGCCCAGCTAATTTTTGGGTTTTTTAGTAGAGACAGGGTTTCATCATGTTGGCCAGGCTGGTCTCCAACTCCTAATCTCAAATGATCCACCCGCCTTGGCCTCCCAAAGTGCTGTGATTACAGGCGTGAGCCACCACTCCCTGGCCAATGGCTCTTGATAAATTCATCAATGGAGCACCCTAGGTTGATGAGCTCAGGGATTTGGCCAAGATCTCGACCTGACCCTGCCTTCCTCTTCTTTCCCTGAGTCAATGCCTCCTGGGCTTGTCATTCCTGCTGCCCTCTCCTCTCCACAGCATTACAATGCCCCACTACCCCTTACTCTGGTTGTCTGTCATTTTCTAGCAGCTTGTCTAGGACCGTCTCCACACATCTGATGGTCTTGTCCATCTCTCATTCATAAGTTGCTGGTAGAGGTTCAGAGATAAGAAGCTGCTCAAGTCAGAAAGCAGATTGGTGGTTGCCAGGGACTGGGGTGATGGGAATGGGGAGTGACTGCTAAATGGTATTTTTTCGAGGGGGTGATGAAAATGTCTTGGAACTTTTTTTTTTTTTTTTTTTTTTTTGAGACGGAGTCTCGCTCTGTTGCCAGGCTGCAGTGCAGTGGCGTGATCTCGGGTCACTGCAACCTCTGCCTCCCAGGTTCAAGTGATTCTCCTGCCTCAGCCTCCCGAGTAGCTGGGACTACAGGCGTGCACCACCATGCCCAGCTAATTTTTGTATTTTCAGTAGAGACGGGGTTTCACCATGTTGGCCAGGATGGTCTTGATCTCTTGACCCCATGATCCACCCGCCTCGGCCTCTCAAAGTGCTGGGATCACAGGCGTGACTGCAGCCGGCCAATGTCTTGGAACTATTAATAGCCGTGGTGGTTGCACACCACCACATGTGCTAAATGCCACTGAATTGTTCACCTTAAAATCATTCATTTTATGTTACATGAAATTTACCTCAATAAAAATTGAATAAAATGAAGCTGCTCAGGTGCCGAGTAGGCAAAAGTTTCACTCTTGCTTTGTATTTCTGGCTGTATCCACAAGTGGGCAGTTGTGAAATTTTCTTATAGCCTCCTGCCATATTGAAAATGCCCTGAAGTGAATATGCCAGGTCTCCATGCTTTTTTTTCCCTTCTGGACACCAGGTCCTTGCGGGCATCCAGACCCTAGCTCCTCTGTCCCAAGAATGTTCTGGTATGTTTTGCTTTCAGACAAGGCTTGGAGATAACAGGCTGTGGTTACTAGAGGCTTCACTGTTGCTCTGTGACCTCTCAGCCCCAGGGATCCAGTCTCGGGCTGACTTTCCTCAAGGTATCTGCTTAGGCCTTTGTTGCAGGCTCAGGTCGTGTTAACTTGAAGGCACAAGAACTTCCATTTTTTCCCTGACTTCTCCTCCACGTCAGAGCATCCTGCATCTTTGGATCTCTGAGGAGGTCTGACCTAAGGTCTGAGCTGCTCTCTGAACTGGTTCCTCTCATCCCTATTGTGTTGAAGCAAAGCACAGACATTACATCAGTTCATCTGTAAATATTTCAGTGTGAACCTGAAATATGGATCATTTTGTTAATGTAGCCTAAATACCATACCAAAAATGTCTTAAAACAAGTCCACAATGTTAAATATGCAGTCACTGTCACCTGATTGCCTCACACATGCCATCATTCGTTTTTATTTCTGAAGGATTTTTTTTTTTTTTTTTTTTTTGTGGGATGTAGTCTCACCCTGTCACCCTGATTGGAGTGCAATGGTGAGATCTCGGCTCACTGCAACTTCTGCCTCCCGGGTTCAAGCGATTCCCCTGCCTCAGCCTCCCGAGTAGCTGCGATTACAGGCATGTGCCACCACGCCCGGCTAATTTTTGTATTTTTAGTAGAGACGGGGTTTCACCATGTTGGCCAGGTCTTGAACTCCTGACCTCGTGATCCGCCCGCCTCGGCCTCCCAAAGTGCTGGGATTCCAGGCGTGAGCCACCACGCCCGGCCCTGAAGGATATTTTTTGCCGGACATAGAATTCTAAGTTGGCACTTAATTTTTGGAAATAATAAGCATTTTGAACAAATCATTCCCTTCTGACTTCCATGGTTTCTGTTGAAAAGGCAGCTGCCTGTCTTCTTGTTGCTCCTCGGATCACAGTTTTGTTTTCCTCAGGCTCCTTTTAAGATCTTTTCTTTTTCATTGTTGTTTAGTGGTTTTGCTATTATGATGTTTGGTGTGATTTTCTTTCTCGTGTTTTGTGCCGCTGACTCTCCCCTTGGTGTGATTTTCTGTGCATTCATCCTGCTTAGGGTTCGCATTGCTACTTGGGTTTATGGCTTGATGTCTTTTGTCAGTTTTGGAAATTTTCAGCCATTGTATCTTCAAATGTTGATTCTGCCCTAGTCTCTCATTTCTCCCCTTCTAAGGCCCAAGTTACATGTATGTTCGACCTTTCTACTGTATCCCTACATCCTCTGGGTTCCTGTGTGAGCCGTCCTGGTGATTTTCCTTCCACTTTGGCTTCTGTTTTGTTGCCTCTTCCCGCAGCTCCCTAGGGCCCCTTGCTTTGGCACATTTGCTCAGAGCGAGCTCATCCATCCTGGCCACATGCGTCGATTGCCCCCGGGCTATTGACCCCTCCTACAGCTGTTTCTCCATCTCAGACTTTTCCTCCGAGTTGCGGGCCATGATTAGGTTCTAGCTCAATTTGCCAAAAGCAAATTCTCAGAAATGATCAAGAATATACTCTTTCTGGCTGGGCCCAATGGCTCACGCCTGTAATCCCAGCACTTTGGGAGGCCGAGGCAGGCGGGTCACCAGAGGTCAGGAGTTGGAGATCAGCCTGGCCAACATGGTGAAACCCTGTCTCTATTAAAAATACAAAAATTAGCCGGGCATGATGGTGCATGCCTGTAGTCCCAGCTACTCAGGAGGCCGAGGCAGGAAAATCACTTGAACCCAGGAGGCGGAGGTTGCAGTAAGCCAAGATTGTGCCACTGCACTCCAGCCTGGGCAAACAGAAGGAGATCCGTCTGAAAACATAAAAATAAAAATACACTAGTTTGAAAAAATAAATAAATAAAGTTTACAACACTTTTTGTTGGAGAGGGTGGTCTTAACACCTTTGGTCTGTCTTGAGGGTGTCTGGGTTGACTGGTCATTGTTTTGTCTTCATAAGAGCATTCTCCAGAGTTGTCCATTTGCCTCTGTGACTGTAGGAGTTGGAGATAGAGGGGTCCTTGACCAAGGAAGAGAAGGGAGCATGGCTGCCAGAGGGCCAGGAGATGGGGGCCAGAGAGAAGGGGAGACTGAGAGAATATCCTTATGAAAATATTGTTTATTAACATCTGAATAGGCTATTCAGGAATGCATTCAAAAATATCTTCATGTGTCTTTATCTACACATTGATGAAGATTGACTTCATATTCCTGAGGACACTTAAAATCTTGAATGTTCTCGCAGCTAGATCATTCATGTAAATGGAAAGACAGTAATGAGGAATCTATTTTCGGGGTGACCATCCTGCCGACCCACTCCCCCTCTCTGTGAGCAGTAGCCTAGTCCGTGTTGTCCACCGACTCTCTTCTTAACGGGGACCTGGGGCAGAGGCAAATGAAACATTCCTTGAAATGCTGCGAGGAACCGGCTTTTGACAAATTGGCTTTCAACAAATGAGCTGTCAGCTTATTCAGTGCCCAGGGGATTTCTCCGTGTGGGTGTTGGTCAAGTCCTTGGAGCGGGACCAAATAGAAGTCGTCACCGTTTTCCCTGTCACTGTCAGCACCACCGTTTAGACCTCCTGCACCTGAGGCCTGCCGCCACCCTCCTGGGCCTCCTGGGGCGGCAGCCCTGCCAGTCTATGGGTTCCGTCGCTCTCCGGTGCCTTCTCTCTTCTGCGTAAGCGGTGGTGCCAGAGCCCCCTCACTGGCCCCCTGGCCTCTGTCCTTCTGGCCTGTTCTTTGTGGTGCCAAAAGAGGAACTTTGAAGGAGTTTTTAAATTATGAAGTATTTCAAGCACAGGGAAAATGTACAGGACAACATAATTAACAGCCCCAGCTTTCTGAAATCTTAACATTTGCCATGTTCACTTCAAATCTTACTTTTCTTTAGGAAATAAAACTTGAAAATATTCAGTTGAAGTCCTCATTACCCCTTTCCAGCACCATCTTCCTTCCTTGGTATTCTGGCCTCGCTATACCGGCCTCGCCATTCTCATTTGGGTGCTTATCTTTTCCATGCATGGTTTTATACTTTTACTACTTATATAATTATATACACAACAGGTAGTGATCGTTTTCTTTTAGAGATGGGGTCTCACTCTGCTGCCCAGGCTGGAGTGCGGTGGTGTGATGGCAGCTCACTGCAGCCTCGAACTCCTGGGCTCAAGAGATCCTCCTGCCTCAGCCTCCAGAGTAGCTGAGACTACAGGCACGTGCCACCACACCCAGATAATTAAAAAATTTTTTTGTAGGGACAGGGTCTCACTGTGTTGCCCAGGCTGGTCTTGAATTCCTCCTGGCCTCAAACAATCCTCTTGCCTTGGCCTCCCAAAGCGCTGGGATTGCAACTGTGAACCACTGTACCTGGCCTGCTTGTGTTTTTTTAACAGCTCTATTGAGATATAATTTACATATTATAAAATGCACCATTTTAACTACATTTCAATGGTTTTTAGTAAATTTACTGAGTTGTGCAACTATTGCCATGATTCACTTTTTTCTTTTTGTTTAAATAACAGCTCTATTGAGATATAATCCACATCCCATAAAATTCACCAATTTAAAGTGTACAATTCACTGGTTTTTAGTATATTCACAGAGTTGTTCAACCATCACCACTATCTAATTCCAGAGTATTTTTATCAGCCCCAAAGCAACCCTGTACTCATTAGCAGCCGCTGCCTATCCCCCACCCCCAGCCCCTGGCACCCACTAATCTGCTTTCTGTCTCTATGGATTTGCCTATTCTGGACATTTCGTAATTAGTGGAATCGTACTGAAATCTGTGGTCTTTTGTGACTTTTCAATCCTTATAGTCACCATGTTTCTATAGAGTAACTGCAGGCTAAACTTCGTACTCCACACTGGTCCTAGGGGATTTGCGGAATTGACGAGCACCCACGGATAGTTCACACTGTCATTTCTACAACTTCTAGTCTATGGCTATTCTTGTAAAGCTGTTACAAAAGAGTAACTACATATAAAATATATATGAATGTTGGTGTGCGTGTGGCTGGTGTGTGTTTGGGGTGTTCCCAGGCAGACCTGGAGCGGGAGGCAGTCTTTTCCTAGAGCCTGGGGAGGGAGGAGGAAGGCAGAAGCTGAACCCGAATCTGGTCTAGGTCAGGACCGCTCGCTGTTGGCATGAACTCTGGGTGAAGTACTGAAGGAATCTTACTTTCTCTTTTGCTCCCAAGACAAGCCTTGATGGAAGAACGGGTGAATGATCGCCTGCAGGGACACCTGAATGAGATTTACAACCTCAAACACAATCTGGCCTGCAGCGAAGAGAGAATGGCCTATCTATCCTATGAGAGAGCCAAGGAAATATGGGTGAGAACCTCCTGGGGGAGCCTTGTGAGAAGACTGGAGAGATGAGCGAATCCATTCTGATACCCCCAAACCAAAGCAAGGCACTCGAGCTGCCCCCTCCTGAGTGTTCACTGGCCACATACACATTTGTTTCAGAGCTAGCAGCATCTGACCTTTACACGCACGCTCCGCTTCCCACCATCTGGCTTAGCTGCTTTTGCCACTCTGGTGCTGCAGTGCTCACCCATGAGCCTCTGACTCAGGAGATCTGGGGTGGAGCTGCTTCTGCTGCGGCTGCGGGTGTAGGCAGCACCCTCTCAGAACCCCTCCTTAGACCTGGCTTCCCTCTCCTCACTGTTCCATTTCCATAGCGCCCACCCCCATCCCTGGGTAGTTGTGTCTTGACCAGGTCCTCAGCTTCGGGAGACAGTGGATGGGGGAGTGCGGCTGGGTCAGATGAAGCTTTCCCAGTTGCTGGAGAGCCTGCGCCCTCCCCTCTGCCCTGGATGTGCTCTAGGCTCTCTGCCTGCCTCCTCGAATACCCACCCCACAGTGCTTGCTGCTCACCCCTAGGAACTCAATAAACGACCACAGTTGCGTGCTGACTTCTGGTGTGTGCATTTTCGTCTCCTGCAGGAGATCATGGAGACCTTCAAGAGCCGAATATCCAAGCTGGAGATGCTACAGCAAGTCACCCGACTGGAGGCAGCAGAGCACCTCCAAAGCCGTCCTCCGAAGATGTTGTTCAAGTTCGTGAGTCTGCTCTTCTCACTGGCAACCGTCCTCTTGGTCTTTATCTCCACCTTGTGTGCCTGCCCCTCATCACTGATCACCTCATGCCTGTGCACTTGCACCACCCTGATGCTGATTGGGCTTGGGGTACTGGCCTGGCAGAGGCGGCACGCCATCCCTGCCACAGACTGGCCGGAGTGGGTCTCCTCCAGGTGTAGACTGTACTCCAAGAACTCTGGGCCTCCAGCACATGGACCTTAAGGGGCCAGGAGGGCCACGTGCCTTAGCTTGCTAGCTCCCTCCCTCCTCCTGGGTGTCGAGAGCATCCAGCAAGCCCTCCCCAGACAGCCCCTCCACAGCTCTTGCTTGCCAATTATGTAACCACCAGCCTGGCGAAATGGATATAGACGCCCACCTGCCTTACACTTCCGTTTTGTCAGGATCCTTTCACGCCGTCGATAGACATGAGGCTCGGGAAAGATTAAAGTCTATGAAGCACTCTCTCCTCTTTATCCCCCTTGCACCCTCTCGAGACCCAGTGCCTGCACACGCAGAGGCTCAGGTGGTCCCAAACTGCAGTGAAAGCCTCTGTGACTTTGTTGGTTTTGGCAAAGATAAATTACATTTATTTCACAGGGATGGAGGAGGGGGAAGGGAGAGGTGGCCAAAGCCCTGGTGGGCGGGATGGGTAGGAGGCAGATCTCATGCAGGCGACACCGAGGACACAGATGAGACCTCCGTTTTGGAGGCGCTGGAGAGTTCAGAGCCATCGTCAACCTTCTTCCCAAAAAGCTGCAAGATGCAGTTTCGAAACTGGAAGGACAGAAAGTGTTATTGAGCAGAGCAGGAAAGGGTGGAGCCCTGTGCTGAACGTACGTGCCCGAGCCTTCCGTTCACCCATTCCAAACGCCATGGGGGATGGAGGAAGGCTTGGGTTATTTCTCCCTCACACGCCGGGATGTCATCCGACTTAGCAGTTGATGGTGACTACACTGGGTTGAAGTGTGTTCCCCAAAAGATGTGTTCAGGTTAAGACGAGGTCACACTGGAGCCGGGTGGGCCCTAATCCAGTGACTGGTGTCCTCATAAGAAAAGGAATGCTTAGACACGGACAAGCAGACAGAGGGAAGATGGCCACGTGAAGATGAAGGCAGAGACTGGGGCGACACACCTTGGAGTCAAGGAGTGCCAAGGACTGCCGGCAGCCCTGCAGCTGCTTCTCCCTCTCGGCCTCCATGGGAAACCTTTCCATTTGCCAACACCCTGATTTCAGACTCATGATTTCCAGAACCGTGAGAGAATCCATTTCTGTGGTTTGAAGCCACCGAGTTTGTGGTAGTTTGTGGCGGCAGCCCCAGGACAGTCATCCACAGTGACAGCTAAGGGGCAGTGGTGACCTGTCCCCAGACTGTCTGGTGAGCGGCTCAGAGAAATGTTAATGAAAAGGCATGTGGTTGTCATGTTTTTTCCAGTCCATGGATCTGGGGCAAGGTGAGGCCTAGGTAATGACAATCTAGCCCCTACCTCATCTCTCCAGGCAAGAGTCTTCCGGTACCAGGAGGAGGTCTGTCTTTGCTGCTTCACCCCAAAGAGATCTGGGCCATATGAATGTCTCAAATCATGTCCTGTGTCATCACTGAAGTAACCGCAATGCTTTGAGGACCCAGACCAAAGGCATTTTCTAATTATTTCAGGCCTACTCTTGACTAGCTCTACCTCCCTCTATCATCAAAACTCTCAAAATTAAAAAATATAATGGTTGAAATTAATAACATAAGACATGGGATGAACAGCAGAATCAGCTCAGCTGAAGAGCTGAGAGATAGGGTTAAGGAATCCATCCAGCAGCTGCTGCTTGAGCACCCGCTGTGTGCCAGACTCTGTCCTGAGCATAATTTCCTGTCGTCTTGGAACTGCGTTCCAGAAAATTCTCTCAGAATGTGGCAGGACAGGATAATTATGTGGAAAGGGTGAAAGCAGAATTGGGGGCCTGGTGAGGTCCAGAAGTGCCAACATCTGTCTAGGAGGGGGAGTTCTGGAAGGGAGAATGGAAATAATCCAGTAAAGATAGTACTTGGCAAGATAGTTTAGGATCCCAGAAACCTAGAAAAGATCCTCATGAAAGTCAGGAAACGGGAGTCAGGGATAGAACTACACTCTGGGCATCAGTGTGCTACAGCGAGTTCCCGGAAATCCACTGCAGGCCTGGTCCTACTTACTGTTTAAAAGTTACCAGAGAGAATGAACCCTTAATGAACTCTGCAGACTTGGCTTGTGTGAGTCAAAGCCGAGCCAAAGGGGCTGGAGCCGTTGAGTGGCTCTAAGATGGAGGAGCAAGGAAGAGCCGAGTGGAAGGGATGGACTGGGCCTGGTGAAATGGGAGGCCCCTGCGCACCTTTCTGGCCACCATCGAGTCACATCACAGCTGCGCTTTAATGAAGCTTGTAACCTACAGGAGGTAGGGGGATTTAGGTGTGTGAGCAGCTTGCTGCTGAGGCCCAATATGTCAGCTAAGGAGGCTGCCTCTGGGCAGGACCACAGCACTTCCCCACTGAACTAACCCACGAACTCGTGAAAGCTCTTGAACTCTTGGTCAGTGTAGCCAAGAAGGGCCGACTTTTGTTCTTATAGGAAGACAAATTCCAGAGGTTATGGTTTGAAAATGGAGAGATGAGGGTTGAGAAGGGTTGAGTCTGAACAGAAGAGGGGCACATGTAGGGTGGATATACCTAGGGCTCACCAACTCCTAGAGCGTCTGAACGCCAGGGGAGCCCCTGCAGCTCGGCAGCCATAGTTCTAGGGCCACCGGAAAGGAAGAGCACACGGCACACAGACGCTTTGGGAAATGCCACCCTCGGGCTGAGACTATAAAGGATTCCAGAGGGCGCACCTAAGCCTTCTGCTAAGGGCCAGCTGGAGCTCTGACTGGGGCTGGGTCACATGCTGAGCCTTTCCCGGTCATTTCCCTGGGGGATCCCCCCAGATGCTCCGCGGGCTTCTCATCAGAGACATGATTCCAGGTGGGGCCATCACTCTGTCCTTCTAGGCCACACAGTATTTTGAGTGGGATCTGCTGATGGCGTTGCTTACCTGCCGGTTCATAAAGACATAGATAATGGGGTTGTAGATAGTGGCACTTTTGGCAAAGTAGGCTGGCAGGGCAGCCATCAGAGGGTGGAAGGCGTAGCCAGGGTTGGCAGCAGCAAAGCATGCGAAGAAGGTGTAGGGTCCCCAGCAGACGCAGTATGCGAAGATCATCACCATCACCATGCGCGTCACTTCCTTCTCTGCCTTCTGGGTGGATTCAGACTCTTTCTGCTGCTTTGCCACCTGAGGGAGACAGGGACAGTGAGTCGGGGGTTGGGGCGCGGCAAGAGGCAGGTGCCCCAGGCATAGGGAGATGTGGGAAGGAGGAGAGGAGCCCAGCAGCCAGCTTCCAGCCCTGAGTCGTGCATAGCCTGTCCCAGGCAGACATGGCGGCCTCAGGCTGGCCCTGGGGGAGTTCTAGAATTGGAGGTGGCACGTAGCTAGGCCTGGCCTAAGACGACCTCAGAGCTGGATCTAACAAGCTCCTTTGCTTCACCTGATCCCTTAACAGACTGTCCTGTCCTGTGCTCAGGCCTGAGCATGGAGGCCGGACCTGATCACTGGGCGTGGAGAATGAAGGAGCTAACAAGATGGAGATGGCGGGGGAGGCGAAAGCCGTGGCTGGCGGGGTGCCCAGTGGGAGTTTCAGAGCAATGCATACGCATCCCTCAGGCTTCCTAGGCCAGGTTGGCCACTCTGTGGGCTAAATCCTGCCCTGGACTCATTGTGGCTGAGGGCAGCTGTGGTGGGGTGACTCCTTCATGCCTGGGAGGAAGGAGACGAATGACCTCCAGGCAGAGGCACTGTGGGGGAGGCCACAAAGGCCAGCAACCAGCTGCCAGGGATGAGGGACTGATGGCAGGCAGATGAGTGGGGATGAGAGAGGGACTGTGAGGGCTGGAATGCGGGGACGGCCAAGATAACAGGGCTAGGGTCACATTCTGGAGCTGGGGCTCCACCATCCCAGACTAATACAGCCTAAGCTATGGTTGGGTACGTGTGGGAGCCTTCAGCCCAAGGTGGTGGGGTGAGGGGGCCTTTCACAGGCTCACAGACTCCTCTAGGGAGAGCTCAGCAGGCATGCCCATCCAATTGTGGGCACAGGTAGCTTCATATAGGAAAGCCACCACCCTGAAAGGGCTCCCACTGCTAACAGAAAGAACCAGCCTTGCTCTCCTCGCTTGCCTGATGTCCCGCAGGGGCTCCCAGTGGTAACCTAGTCTAGGGGTAGGGGGTGATGGCTGTGGACAGGATCAGCTTCCCAAGGCAGAGGGCCAGATATGGAGGGTGGAGAGTGGGTCGGGGGTCAAATGGCACACTCGGGTCCACTCCTTGGTCGGCCCCACAGCCTATGAAAGGGACAAGGGTACTCTGGTGGCAGCCTCATAAAAACATGCCTTGATTTGCAGGTGTCATTTGCTGATGTGGCTGCTCCACTCTACTCTGTGGGAAAGGCAGCCTTTCCACCCCGGGGAGAACTGTCCGGGGTTGGGGAAAGGCACACCTCTATTCCCTTAGCGGACTCCTCCAGGGAGGGAGTGGCAGTGCTTTCCCGTCTCACAGACCTGAGGACAACGGGGCTGGGGCTGAACCTGCAGGCAGTGGTACAGCCCCAAAGGAATCGCCTGATTCTCATCGCTGGATCTTAATATTTTCTTATAGGGGTAGAATCCTCTTCTCTAATGATTTTTGAAAAAAATAGTTTAGGAGTCTCAGTGGACTGATTTGGGGGCAGAGACACTTAGGGGCAGGAGGGGGGTGAGGCCAGGAGGAATCGGGGGGCTTACCGCTCGGATGGCCAGCCACACTTGGAGGTAGCAGAGCACGATGATAGCCAGTGGAATGATGCAGCAGGTGACCATGAGGACAATCATGTAAGACTGCACCCCGGGGTACGAGCTGCCACTGAACACATCTGGGCCGCATGAAGTCTTTAGGCCGTGGGGCCAGTACCTGGAGAGAAGGGCCAGCAGCCAGTCCTGATGCAGGGGGCAGTGACCCAGGACCCCCAGCTCAGGCATGGTGCTGACTCGGATGGGGTTTGTTTTTTCAAATTGAGGTGAAATTCACTTTGCATGAAATTTCCCGATTTGAAGTGATCAATTCTGTGACAGTCACCACCTCTGCTTCCAGAACATTTGCATCAACCCAAAACAAAACCGTTGGGTAGGATTTTGGTAAATCCTTGTCCATTTTTAGATGTCATGCCTTTCCTGTTTTTAAAATTCTGGTAAAATATACATAACATAAAATGTACCATTATAGGCCAGGCATAATGGCTCACGCATACAATCCCAGGATATTGGGAGGCAGAGGTAGGAGGATTGCTTGAGCCCAGGAGTTCAAGACTAGCCTGGAACACGCAGTGAGATCTTGTCTCTACAAAAAATAAAAAAATTAGCCGGGTAAAGTGGTGCACCTGTAGTCCCAGCTCATCAGGAGGCTGAGGTGGGAGGATCACTTGAGCCCAGGAGGTCGAGGGTGCAGTGAGCCATAATTACACCACTGCACTGTGCCAGCCTGGGTGACAGAGTGAGACCCTGTCTAAAAAAAAAAAAAAAAGTACCATTATGACCTTTGGTACATTCACGATGCTGTGCAAACATCTCCACTATCTGCTTCCAGAACATTTTCATCTACCCAATCACTCCCCCTTTTTACAAACGGAGTGTGAGGTTCCATCTTGCCCTGACCTTCTGAGAACACCCGTGAAGAGCTGAGTCTTTTATCTGAGGTCAGCTAGGCCATGACTGAAATAAAAGGCCCTGCTCACTGGGTGGCCTGAAGGATTAAATGAGATAACCCGCGGGAGAGCCTCCACCAGGGTCAGCTCGCCACACATGTTTGATAACAGGCAACTGTGTGGGGCATGGCGGCATGAGGAGGGTGGGAGACAGAGACAGGCTTTCACAAGGTTTGTTTCCCAGAATGATGGAACGTTCCCAAAAAAAGAACATTCCCTCTCCAAACACCACGAGAACTTATTCACGGGCTTGTTGATAAAACAGTGAAATGCTGTCCATCCAGTCCCTCCCAATCAAACATTTGAGCCACTTGCTTGGTCTGGCCAGGACATGTGCTCTGCAGGCCCAGGTGGATCTATGACCCAAGCAGCCTCTGAAAGGTGGGGGGCGGGGTGGGGCAGCATGTGCAAGAAAGAGACCTGGAATGCAAACACACTGTCTGTTCACTGACAGCTGTGTTGATGGCCCGAGCTCCGTGTGCTCCTGTGACCCGATCGTGCTTGGGACAAATATGTTTCCAGAGGTTCGGGGACCACAGATCCATTTCTATGTTGCAGCCACATTCATACATTGATAGACGTTGCATGCTCAGAGGTGCCCAGAGAAAGGAAGTGATTTGCCTTAAGGTCACAGAGTCTGACCCTGCCCACTCCATCTTGCGCCCTTGCACCCTTACCTGCTCCAACCAAAGATGGGCGGGGCCGTCCACACAGCAGACCAGATCCAGGAGAAGGCAATGCCCACGATGGCGAGCTTGGCATCAAATCTCACGTTGCCAAAGGGCTTGCAGACCACCAGCCACCTCTCCCAGGAAATGATGGCCAGGGACCAGAGACCTGTGATCCCTACAGGGAGAGCAGACAGATGAGGGCTTTGTGCCGAAGCAAAGGTGGAACAGCCTTCAATGTCACTGCTCCCTTCCCCGACCAGCCGAAAGCTTTCAAAATCAGGAGGTGTCCTCCCACCCAGCTGTAAAACCTAAGTCTCCAAAGAGTGTTTTCAGGTTCAGGGTGAGCAGGCCTCTGGGTCAGCTTGTTTCTCTAACTCCTGCTTTCCACTTCCTTCCCCATGTCATTCAGCCTCTCCTCCCGCCTTGCTTCCCCACTGACCCCAGCGCCTTACTCTCTGCTCCTCTGTTCTCCTCCTCTCCTGCCCCTTTCTTTCTTTCCTCTTAAACCTCTGTTGCTCTCCCTCTGGAGCAGGAGCTTAGAGCTCCCAGTTTGGCCAGCAGGTTTCTTGCCAACCCAGTCTTAGAATCTCGAATCTGGGAACAGAACTCAGGGAGCTCTGTCCTCAACCTCCACACATCCAGCACCAAAAGGGAAGCCAGAGCCACAGACACAGTGGCCAGTGCCTGTTCACCCACAGGAGCCCTGTTACCACTTCTCGCCCTCTTGGCCACCAGCCCTTCCTCTAATGACAGAACTCTTGATGGCCACGTCCAGAGCAGGATAGCCACACTGAGCTGTTGTCGTCCCAGCCAAGAGCAAGGAATCAGGCCCTGTGTAGACCCCTGTGTTCCTCCTTCCGGTACACACCCATGTTCCTTTAGGCGTTTGTAAAGGCCTTAGATTCTCCCCGGCTCCCTCTCTGCAGTAGGTGGAGACAGTTTCCCACTGTCCTGCTTAGACCCCAAACGTCTGCACACAGAATTCAGGGCTCCACGGACTGAGGTGGAAAAAAACGACATCTTTCTCTCCATCAACCTCGAACAGACACTGGGCATTTCCTTCCATTATGAACGTGGCAGTATTAGCAGTACCCGTGACTCGGTCAGCGAGAGAGGTCACAGATGTTTTTCTGTCAATTCATAGAGGTGGCAGACAGTTCGAGCATCACTTATGTTCATCACTACTCTGAAATAACAGTGGTTGTCAGGCGGGATCCTGTTATTTAATACTTTAGTACTGAGTGGTGTCACTAATACGTTTAATATATGCTTTTATTTTTATTTACTTTTTGAGACAGAATCTCACTCTGTTGCCCAGGCTGAGTGCAGTGCTGCCATCACAGCTCACTGAAGTCTTGACCTCCAGAGCTCAAGTGATCCTCCCACCTCAGCCTCCTGAGTAGTCCTGGGACTACCGGTGTGCCACCACGCCCAGCTGTTTTTATTTGTTGTAGAGAAGAGGTCTCACTATGTTGCCCAGGATGGTCTCAAACTCCTGGAGGCAAGCAGTCCTCCTACCTCAGCCTCCCAAAGTGCTGGGATTACAGGCATGAGCCTGGCCAATAAATGCTTTTAACGAAAGACTGTGCTACTGATGAATGTTTAATACTTCGATAACTGTTTTTCAATATAATTTGCTGCCTTTGTAATCCTGGGGGTCTCATTTTATGCGTTTGCAAAAATTCCTCTGAGATGGGGTCCATAGGCTTCCCAGATGGCCAAGGTCATCCGTGGACCAAAACTGGTGGGGAAGTGCTGGCTGCTTGGCACCTGACTGACCCAGGAACAGACCATGAGCAGAGGCAAGGGTGAGCGGGAGACCCTGGCAGAAACAGAGATAGACGTGGGCGGAGATGCAGGGGGGCACTCAGGAAGGGTCGTGTGACCACCGAGGCCATGCCTGCTGCAGAGAGCACTCAGATCTGGGGATGGACCTTCTCTGCCTGACCTTCCCTTGGCTCCCCTTCTAGACTGTCAGGGTAGTGCCGGGACTTGGACAAACGCCCTCTCTGGTCTGGGCCATCGTGGGTACAATTCAAGGCAGTTAACAGGGAGTGGGGAGGCTGCTAAGAGAGACGAGGGGAGGCAAGAGCAGGAGCTGCTCCTGTTGGATGTGGGGTCTCCTCCTCCTGAAATAAAGTTCCAGCTGCTGGGTGTGACCTCTGAGGCCTCCAAGACCTGGGCCTGGCCACCTTGTGTCTGGCAGCCACGGCTGCTTGGTGGTACTCTGCCCAGTGGAACCACCAACTGCTCCCACCTGCTCCTCCACCACCTGCCCCAGGCCCCTTCTTGTCTGAGAGGACTGATGACAGTACTGTGTGGTCGCCGTCTGGGTGTAGGGCCCCCTCCTTAGCACAGAGCCTGGCACACTGGTACCTCTCGGCCACTGTCTGCTGACCTGAGCGGAATCATGGCCCACAGATATATTAGTGATGGAGATGGGGAGAGGATCTGGGAATTGTGTCTCCTCCAGGAAAAGCAGATGCCGGTGAGCTGAAATGGCAGGCATCCCTAATTGCAGGGGAGTTCTGTCCAGAGTGTCCAGAGTCCCCACTCCCCTACTGTTCTGGAGTTGTCTAGCTCTGTATCTGTCTCCTCCCACACCAACCCCATAGCTCCGAACTGGCTGTTCCCGGGCAGAGCCTGACTCAAGAGTAGGAACTCAGGGTATGTTGGACTGAAGGGAGCTGAATTTAATGTGACTGTCCAGATAGAAACCTCCAGAACCCTTCATTATATGGATGTGAGGCACAGATGTGGAGGGAGATAGACCCACAGGAGAAGCTGGGCCCAGCTCATCATGAGGTGGTCGGAGGGGCTTGCAGAGTGAATGAATGGTTTCTGCTGAGCTTGGGCCCCGACTGGCTTACCACACAGGGAGACGGTGAAGCCTTCCAGGACACACATAGGGTGGCCCAGCACGAAGTAGCCAGAGACCTGGTTCACAACACTGATAGTGCTGGCGATGACGGTCTCTGCTAGATCAGCAACTGCCAGGTTCACCAGGATCCAGTTCAGCGGGTGGCGCAACTTCTTGAACTTCATGGTGGCAGCCAGCACAAGCCCATTTGTGAAGACGGATGCGGTGACCACAAAGATCATCCAGACACTGGTGAGGTGGTACACCCATCTGGGAGCGATGTGGTAGTTGGGGCCTTCAAAGGGGCCTGGGGGCAGGAGGCAGAGGAGAGAGAGGAGCTGGGCGGCAGCCCCGCCTGTCTATACCAATGCCGATCTCACCTCTCCCTGCCCCATCAAGGCCTCCCCTCCCCCTCCCGCCCTCCTGCCTTTGCAATTGGCTCTTTCCCTCCAGCTTTGCCCATCCTCAGACCGACAGCCTCCCCCCTATCCTGTCGCTCAAGCCAGAGACCATCGCCTGCTGGTCACCGGCACTGGCACCTTGAACTTAACGGAACTCCTCATCATCTCCCCAAACTGATTCCCTGCTCCCAGTGTGCAGTCACCCCGCTTCCCTGCTCCCCTCTTCCCTTCGCCTCAGCTCTACCTCCTACCTCCCAGAGTCCTCTGCCCTTCCGTAGACAGACGCTTTCCTCGTGTAAAGCCAAGCTCAGATGCATTTGCCTTCCAGAAGCCTTTCCAGATTCCCCAACTAGTGGTAACTCGCCCCCTTGAGGGGAAGACCACTACCCACCTCTGTCACCTTCTGTCACATATAGGAGTTACTGTTCATGATGATCTGAATGTGCGTGTCCCCCATAAATTCCTGTGTTGAAATCCCAACCCCCAAGGTGATGGTATTAGGAGGTGGGGCCTTTGGCAGGTCATTCAGTTCATGTGTGCAGAGCGAGTGGGGCCCTCATGAATGGGATTAGTGCCCTTATAAAAGAGGCCCTAGAAGCTGGGCATGGTGGCTCACGCCTGTAACCCCAGCCACTCAGCAGGTCAACGTGGGAGGATCGCTTGAGCCTTTGGGAACAGTTCAAATTAGCTGGGAATGGTGGCTCATGCCTGTAATCCCAGCACTTTGGGAGGCTGAGGCAGGAGTGTCTCTTGAGCCCAGGAGCTCAAATCCAACCGGGGCAACATGGCAACATCTCATATTAAAAAATATTTTTTTAATTAAAACTTTTTAATTTTTTAAAAGAGTCCCTAGAGCGCTTTCTAGCTCTCTTTTTACCCTGTGAGGATACAACAAATTGTTGGCAATCTGCGGCCAGGAAGAGGTTCCTCGCCAGAGCCCACCACGCTGGCACCCTGACTTCCAGCCTCCAGAGCTGTGAGAAATAAATTTGTCATTTAAAAGCCACCCAATCTATGGTAATTTCTCTTTTATTCTTTTCTTTTTTTTTTTTGGTTTTGTTTTTTGTTTTATGAGACAGAGTCCTGCTCTGTCGCCCAGGCTCGAGTGCAGTGGTGTGATCTTGGTTCACTGCAACCTCTGTCTCCCGGGTTCCAGTGATTCTCCTGCCTCAGGCCCTCAGGTATCTGGGACTACCAGGTGCGCATTACCGCAATGGCTAATTTTTTTATTTCTGTAGAGATGGGGTCTGGCTATGTTGCCTAGGCTGGTCTCGAACTCCTGACTTCAAGTGACCCGCCCACCTCGGCCTCCCAAGTAGCTGGGACTACAAATGCATTACTTCTCCTTTTTATTTGTAGGAGTTTGCTAGGGCTCTACACCTTTTTTGTTGGAAGGACCTTTGTCGTAACATTGTTTTTGGCAGATTACTTGAAGGGATTGCAAGCCACAGACCTGCTGCCATATAAGGCCTCATGGAGAGTCCCAAGATTTATCAAGAGATTCTTTAGTTGTGTGTTAGAAAAGTCCAACTCAAGCTAGCTTAAGAAAAATGGGGATTTCCTGGCTCCGGCCAGGAGAGACAGACAAATCTCACCCCTAGCACAGCTGGATCCCACAAGGCCCCTGCTGCCCTCTGTGCACGGGCCCCGTCTGTTCCTAACACAAGGGGCTTCCAGAAACCCACTGACAATGTCTGCAATTCTGATACCTGGCACTGGCTCCCCAGGAACCCTCAGTATGAGCAGTAGGGACAGACCATTGACAATTGAAGGCCTTCGTGGTGTCAGTCTCCATGCAGAAGGAAGCAGAGGGGAGCAATGGGGTTGCTGATGGACCTAAGAACAGAGAACCCCCAAACTGTCGGCAGCTCTTCCCTGGGAAGTACTTCGGGTGAACTGGGGAAGAGCAGCTGAGACTGGGAGGGTTTGGGACACTCTGGCCTGTAGGCAAGTGCAAGGGGCTGGAGCAATCTAGGTGCTGTGACCTCTCAAAACAAGGCAGCCAGTTCTCTTCCCTGGCAACCCTTGCGGTCCAAATTGGGCAGTGCAGGGACAAGGGGGCAAAGGAGAGAACAGGTCCCAGCAGCAGTGGGGGAGGGGACAGGAGCTGCCACCAGTGCAACTAGAGCTGGTGTAATGGCCTGCCTCGCCCTTGTGAAAGTTCTGGAACTGATTTCATGAAGCAACGAGCAAGAGAATCAAAGTCAACTCCCAGGCAAAGTGATTCGAGGAAATACAGGGAGAGAGGGAAGGCAGCAGCAGGGGGAGAAGGGGACGCAGTGGCGCAGAGAAGCCAGACTTCTTCAAGTACACCTTCTTTTCTAGATTTTAATTTGAAACTTTTAGCTGTTTTATTACATAATTATAAAACAAAATTTAAGTGGCTGGGGTCGGTGGCTCACATCTGTAATCCCAGCACTTTGGGAAGCTGAGGTGGGCGGATGACTTGAGGTCAGCAGTTTGAGACCAGCCTGGCCAACATGGTAAAACCCTGTCTCTACTGAAAATAAAAAAATTAGCTGGACGTGGTGGCGGGCACCTGTAGTCCCAGCTCCTTGGGAGGCTGAGGCAGGAGAATCGCTTGAACCCCGGAGGCGGAGGTTGCAGTGAGCTGACATCACGCCACTGCACTCCAGCCTGGGCGACAGAGTGAGAGTGTCTTGAAAAAATAAAATAAAATAAAATAAAAATTTAAATTGAAAGACCAATCTCTGAAAATCAGCAACAAAAGAAATGAAACTAAATGCATATCCACTGAGTGGCCTATCACTTAGAGAGGGACTGTTCTAAGGGACTTGAAACACACTGGTTTACTACACTACCTAGTGGCATATACCCTCAGGGGGAAGAAGACCTGTGAAGATGTGAAAGTTTTGGTCACCAATAGGTGAAGACAGGGTAAGGTGTCCAAATGCCATCATTTTCCATCCACACTGCAGTGGTTTAATTGGTATGGGCGTTGAGTTTCACTAGCCACCAACACCCCTGAAAAGAGACACTCTCCTTGTCAAAACACACCAACAAATCCAACCTGCCTCTGGTCAGACCCTCAGATCAACTACCAATTTACAGAAAAATCATAATGAACAACGTCAGAGGAGCCTGTCAGGCTACGTCATGAACGACTTGCTTTCTTCCAGAAATAAATTGCAGGGAGATAGAGCGGGAACCTCTAGATTCAAAGATAGTCAAAAGGCTTATCAATCAATCTGAATGTGTGGACCTCAATTGAGCCCTGGTTCAAGCAAACTGAGAATACGTATGACATTTTTTGAACACTATTAGGTATTTGAAGCTATTCAGGAAATATTGTTACACTCGTCAGTGTGATGATGACTTGTGGTTATGTATTGAGAAGATCCCTTTTCTCCTAGAGTAACATAGTAAAGATTTACAGAGGGAAGGGTGTGAGGTCTTGGATTTGCTTCCAAGAATCAGGAAGAAAGGGTAGTGGAGGGGTTACAGATGAAATGAGATGAAACTGTGGAAGTTGAGTGATGGGTACCGGGGTTCATTACACTCTATTACACTCTTCCTTCTACTTTAGTAGATGCTTGAAGTTTTGTGAAAAAAAAAAAACAACAAAAAACAAAAAACAAAAAACCCACCCGGACATTTGAAAAGAGTGCATTGAAGCATCATGCATTGATGAAGTCTGGGGGCATCTAGGAAGAGACTGTTGCATTGCCACCAAGGAAATTCTGGGCACAGTCATGTTGAGGTCAACTGCAAGATCCTCAGCCGGTTTGGTCTGGGCACTCTGTCACTAATTGGCACTCGGTCCTGGCCACCCCACAGTGGGATATTTATTGGCAACCAAGGAGCTGGCGTGGTTTCTGGAAACCACAGCCCCATAGCCTGCATGATGTTCTTTTTTTTGAGACGGAGTCTCGCTCTGTCACCAGGTTGGAGTGCAGTGGCACGATCTTGGCTCACCACAACCTCCGCCTCCCGGGTTCAACGATTCTCCTGCCTCAGCCTCCCGAGTAGCTGAGACTACAGGCGTGTGCCACGAAGCCCAGCTAATTTTTGTAATTTTAGTAGAGATGGCGTTTCACTATGTTGGCCAGGATGGTCTCTATCTCTTGACCTCAAGAGCCGCCCGCCTGGGCCTCTCAAAGTGCTGGGATTACAGGCATGAGCCACCGCGCCCTGCCTTCACGATGTTCTTGAAGGCACCAAAGGAATTTGGTTTGGAGGAGGGGCCAGGGGAGAGGGCCAGGAGTAGGGAGGTCACTGGCGTCCTCAGCTTCTTTGAGGGCTTGCGTGCAGCTTTTGGATTGGGCAACTGCCAATGGCAGGACTCAGGCTGCCCTGATGAGAGCTTTCAGCTTTCTATTGTGCCTGAGCCCTCTCTCCCAGGACTGCTCCAAAGGGAAAGGTGGCCCTGGGCGCCAGTCTAGCCTCTTCCCCCAGAGGTGTGCAGCCAAAAGCTGTGTGGCCCCATCATAGAGTTCAACAAAATGACTGCCACAATCTCTGCCGACCCCGAAGTTCTAGAAGTTTCTTGTCCTCTGCTGCTGTCTTCCCCACCCTCCCGCCTCCCTTGGGTGTGTCAGTATGTTGCCTCCTTTTGGCTTCAAATGTAAAGACAGACCCGACTCTTCCCCAGGAAGCTGAGGGACTCTGTGGAATGAGAGGTTACTTGCTAGCAGTGAACACACTCATCTACGGGCCAGAAAGAAACAGCACATAAATTCTTTCCCAGCCATGGATTCTCAAAGAGGCTGGGAAGCCTGTGTGGCTTGCGAATGCATATTCGATATTATGGTGTCCTTCTAGATTCGGAGAGGACCCCTGGATTCATGTCGTCTGAAAAGCTATGGGAGAAAGCCTCTGCTGGTGGGGATGTGCAGAAGAGAGATTCCCTTGGGCGGGGCAGGTGGGTGGTCGGTGGCCCCCAGTGCAGCCACCCAGCCTCCACGGGCCTGCTGGCTCACCTCTGGTGGAGTTGCTGTTGGTGTAGGTGAAGATGCTGGACTGGGTGCTGTCCTCATAGCTGTCCTGCGGATGGCGGCCTGCGAGCCTTTGGAGGCTCCACTGCTGGGCCATGGCTATGGAAAGCCCTGTCCCCGACGGCAGCCAGCCCTGGCGCATCACCTGAGGGTCACGGCGCTTTATACTGGCCTGTGGGATCAGCCCGGGCCTCTTCACCTTAAAAGCTCCCAAACCCTACACTACCTGATCTCTTAATTGGGCCTGGGACTTAGACCTCCTCCTCCCACCTCTTGCTCCCCTGCTCCTGAGGCGAGCCCGCAAGGGCGGCTCAGAGGGATTTGCTGGGAACCAAACTCAGACGCCCCACCCATCCCCGCCAGGCAGGTGGAGGTGACTGTGGGAGCCTCTGTGGCCCTCTCTGTGTTTATGTGTCCTCTGTTCCCTTCTACTGTCTTGTGCCCGCCTTTGGGGCAGGTGGACTCAAGGGTCAGGTTTTGCAGACTAGGGGGTGGGTGGTGAAGCTGCCCAGAGCCTGAATCCTCCTTTCTCATGTGGTTCTCTTGAAAGCCCAGGGAGACTTTTTAGGGTCGAGGCCTGGAACCAGATCCTCCTTGCGAAGCTGGCCGTCTCCGTGGGCCCAAACGGGCGAGATTTGTGCCAGTGGGGGCTCCTCCTCCAGGGTGGGAGGAGGGTGCAGGCTGACTGCGCGCATCCTGCTCTTGGCTTCCCTCCTCCCCATTTCCCCCCATGAGCTGCAGGTCCTTCAGCCGTCAGGGTGCTCATGCAGTGCCCCCATCAGCCCAGGGCAGCACCTGCTCAGGTCTCCCTTGCCCTGAGTTCACAGGCTTGCCTTGGGCTTTACCAACCACAGGCCCCCTGTTGACAGAGTATTCAGACAGGCCGTGTCTGCTGTCCCTCTGTCACCATGCTTGGCAGGGGCACAGATGACCTGTTAGTGCCCAACTCCGTAGCCTTGCCTCAGTTTCCTACCAAGGGGCCCTGTCCTCTCCACAGCCCTCCCATCCCAGCGCTCCCCACCGGGAGCACAACCCCTTTCACAGCTTACACCAGCTCCCGGCTCAGCCCTGAAATCCAGCTCCCTCCAGGTACCTCCTTTTGGGTTTATTCCTTAAGCTCAGGAAAGCCAAGATGTGAGCTTGTGGCCTCCTGTCCCTGTTCTTGGAGCCACGATTCTCCATCATTCCTGGCTCATACTTACACTCCTTGCAGCATGGCCTCTGCTGCAGGCACAGGGGGGCCCTGGCTGCCAAGCTGAAGGCCAGGGCTGCATGGAGCCCTAGCCTGGCTACCCATAGCAAGAATGGCTTTTAACATCTGTCACTGCCTGCCACGTGCTAGGTGCCAAGCTAGGGGCCCCATGTGGAAGAGAAGACGAGTCCTGACCACAGACTTGCCAGGGTCCATTCACAGCCTAGAAAGGTGGGCTCGATGCCCAGCGGCACTGGTGAGCTTTTTCTCTGACTCCGTCACTTCTACGCCTGTGTACCCAAGAGACTTGAAAATGTGTATCCACACAAAAACCCATACATGAATACAAACAGAGCACTGTTCCCAACAGGCCACATGGTAGAAGCAACCTGGAAGTCCAGGAGCAGATGAGTCGGTAATCAAAAAGTGGCCTGTCCGTACAATGGAGTATCATTTGGCCATAACAGGGAATGAAGGGCTGACCTACGCTACAACGTGCACAGACCTGAAAAACAGCACACTCGGTGAGTGAAGCCANAAACCTGCCTCCCATTCTGTCCAAAGTCACCCGTTTGCTCACCGAGATAAATGCGTATCTGAGTGCCTCATCGGGAGAGGGTAACCGGCAACTCAAAAGAATGAAACCATTTGTGTCTTACCTACCTATGACCTGGAAGCTCCCTGTCTGGCCTTCTCTTCAAGTTGTCTCACCTTCCTGGACTGAACCAAGGTACATCTTTCACATACTGATCGATGTCTCACGTCTCCCTAAAGTGTGTAAAACCAAGCTAGGCCCCGACCACTTTGGGTCCGTGTTGTCGGGACCTCCTGCAGAGGCATCACAGGCGCATCCTCAAACTTGGCAAAATAAACTTTCTAAAAAATCTGAGACCTGTCTCAGATTTTCAGGGTTCACACATATAATGTAGGATGTCAATGTTTATAAAACAGACATTATTCTATCTACTATTAAAATATGCTGCCAATTAACCTTAGACTTTCTCAACAAAATAAAAAATGTTCATGAGGTACAAATAATATATTTAGACTTAAATAATGTTGCAAGTTTTAATATGCCTACTTTTCAATTTCTCCATACCACTTTTACTACTTTAACATTGTAAGAAAAATGAGTAATGAAAACATGAATAAAAGTGTTTACAGGGGGTGCACATGTTTCCTCCAGCCTCTGCCCATTCCCAGCTTTCATCCCAACTGTCCTGAGGTGGCTCTAAGCATTTCTCCTTTCTCTATACCAAGATCTCCTGCTGAAGCAAACCCAAATCTTATCACGTGTTATGACACGCTGTGATGATGAGCAACCAAAGCCTCGAGGAAGGGATGCTTTTGTAAAACAAGACTTGCAGGATATAACGTGTGAAGTAAAGCCCATGGCAGAGCTCCCTCTTTAGCACACGGGGGCAGACAGGAAGCTTTTGCCTCACCTTCCTCACTGGCCCGCAGCCACGTCTCCCCAGGTCAGTCTTGAGGACAACGAAACTCTGGTCTTCACTGTGGACACACTACCAGGTGCTCCAAAGCCATGTCCTCTCCTCAGGTGGGTCCTGAGGAGAACAAAGCGCTGATTCTAATCCTAACCCAAATCCTGTCTCTAGACTTTGACCCTGACCCTAAACCCTGATCCCTACCCTGGTCCCTAATTCTGACCCTGACTTTGACCCTGACTCTGATCTTGACCCTGACCATGACCCCACCTCTAACCATACTTCCGGCCCTGACTCTGACCTAGACCCTAATCCTAACCCTAACCCTACTATTATCTTTACAATCTATCTCTAATTTTACCCCCTACTGCTAAATAGCTGTACCCAAGAGCACTTTTTAAATTATTTGACTTCTTTTCCTTGAATTCTCTAAGGACATCCTAAAGGAGATGTCATTATGTATTTTGCAGTCCCTCTGAGTGGTATGGCTTCAGATAGGAAGTTCTAATACTTTGCAAGACATAAAAAGTTTGGAGAGTAACAGCATGGAGTTGTCAGGGATGCATGTTGGCATTCACGATAGTCATTGGTGCTCTTGTCCAAATATTTTCAGTTCAGTTTTTATTAATTCATTCTGACTATTCCAACCCACCTACTTAAAGTTTTGCATGACCACATAGCTTTTTTTTTTTTTTTTTTTTTTTTTTTTTTTTTTTTTTTTTTTTTTTTGCCAATGGAGGTGAGAAGAAATAACATGTGACTTTTTCAGGAGAAATCTCTAAGAACAGAGTTCTATTCAGCATGTTTTTTTCTCTTTTCTATAGCAATAATTTTAGCAATATTAATAGCTTCAAAAACTAACTTAGCTATTAGGTTTTTTAAAATGTCTTTTGTCTTCCAGTTTGTAAGCCACACTTACCTAGCCCTAACCCTAGCCCTAGCCCTAGTCCTAGCCCTAGCCCTAACCCTAGCCCTAACCCCAACCCTAACCCTAACCTTCACGCTCACCCTCACGCTCACCCTAACCCTAACCCCTAACCCTAACCCTAACCCCTACCCCTAACCCTCACACTCACCCTCAGCCTCAGCCTCAGCCTCACCCTCACCCTCAGCCTCAGCCTCACCCTCACCCTCAGCCTCACCCTCACCCTCAGCCTCACCCTCACCCTCAGCCTCAGCCTCACCCTCACCCTCACCCTCAGCCTCACCCTCAGCCTCAGCCTCACCCTCACCCTTACCCTCAGCCTCACCCTCACCCTCACCCTAAACCTAACCCTAACCCTACCTGGGCATGGTGGCACATGCCTGTAATCCAGCTACTCAGGCGGCTGAGGCAGGAGGATTGCTTGAACCCAGGAGGCGCAGGTTGCAGTGATCCAATATCGTGTCCCTGCACTCCAGCCTGGGTGACAGAGCCAAACTCCATCTTATAAAAAAAGATGGCTGGTAGACAAAACTCAATTGATTTTCTCTCTTTTGTTTTTAAGAGGCAGGGTCTGGCTCTCTCGCCCATGCTGAAGTACAGTGGCGTAATCACAGCTCCTGAGTTCAGCCTCCAAGTCCCGGGTTCAAGAGATTCTCCAGCCTCAGCCTTCCAACACACTGGGATTGCAGGTGTGAACAACTGCACCCGGCACCACCTGATTTCCCTTTATTTATTTATTTTTTTAAATTAAAAAAAAATTTTTTTTATGGGCAGGGAGGTCTAACTATGTTGCCCAGGCTGGTCTAGAACTCCCAAGCTCAAATGATCCTCCTGACTAGGCCTCTCAAAGTGCTAGGATTACAGGCAAGAGCCACCACACACTACCTGATTTTCTTTCTATCAGCAATAATGTATAGGAATAATTTGAACTGGAAATTTTAAAAAAATCATTTACAGTAGCACCCTCAAAATTGAATTTATTAGGTGTAAATCTAACAAAATACATACAAATATGCATTCAGAAAACCTTAGATCACAGTTGAGAAGAATAAAAATATATAAATAATTGCAGATACTACTTGTTTAGGAGCAGTACACTCATTATTGTTAGCTTTACCACAAAGCTAAAGGAATGAAGAGAGTGATATTGGTGAAGGAATGGACAAACAGATCAACAGAACACAATACAGAACTCAAAAAACCCAAGTAAATACAGTCAACTGATCTTGTCAAAGGGGCCAAAGAAATTCACTGGGGAAAGAAAAAGTCTATTCCACAAATGGCAATAGACAATCGGAAACCATAGGGAAAACACAGAATGTAGACAAAAACTTCATAGTTCACCCCCAAAAAAATCACTCAAGATAGTCTGTAGCCTTAAATGATCAAATGTAAAATTGTAAAAGTTATAGAAGAAAATCCACATGACTTTGGGTTGGTAATGAGTTCTTAGATACAATACCAAAAGCCAGTCCGTAAAAGAAAAAAACGATAATGCAGACTTCATTAAAATTTAAAATGACTACTCTGTGAAATATCCTGTTAAGAGAATCAAAAAAAGCCACAGATTGAGAGAAAATATTTACAAAACAAGCATGAAAAAAGACTTGTGAGCAAAATATACAAGGAAATTCTAATACTCAACAAGAAGAAAAAAAACCCAATTAAAAGATAAAGAGACCTCATCAAAAAAAGATATATAGATGATATGCCCAAAATGTGGTGGCTCATGCCTCTAATCCCAGCACTTTAGGAAATGGAGGCAGGTGATCACTTGAGACCAGGAGTTCAAGACCAGCCTGGCCAGCATGGAAAAACCCCATCTCTACTAAAAATACAAAAATTAGCACGTGCCTATAAACCCAGCTACTCAGGAGGCAGAGGCAGGAGAATAACTTGAACCTGGGAGGGAGAGGTGGTAGTGAGCTGAGATCATGCCACTGCACTCCAGCCTGGGCAACAGAGGAAGACTTCGGGAAAAAAAAAAAAAAAAACACAGACGGCAAACAGGCATCCAAAATAATGCTCAATAGCACTTGCTATGAGGGAAAGGCAACTTAATGTAACAATGAAAACCACTAAACATCTGCTAAAATGGCTAAAATCGTTTTTTAATGCAAGAAAAATTGCAACAGAAACTCTCATTTAATGATAGTGGAATGTATAACGGTACAGCAACTTCAGAAAACAATATGGCAGTTTTTCTCAAAGCTAAACATGCTCTCACCATAGAAGCCAGCAATTGCACTCCTAGATATTTAGATAACTGCTTTGAAAAATTAGGTCCAAATGAAGAAAAACATGCAATTATGTACAAGTGATCTCTTCATCATGGCCAGATACTTTAAGGAGTCAGGATGACCTTCAATAAGTGAATGAATAACCAAGCTGGGTACATCCATTAAATGGAATGCTAGTCAGTAAGAGAAAGGGGTGACCTATGAAGCCATGCAAAAACATGGATGAATCTGACATGCATATCACTAAGTGAAAGAAGCCAGTCTGAAGAGATCACATACTGTGTGATCCCAAAGGAAAGACTACAGACATGGTAAACAGATCTGTGATTGACAATGGTTTGTAGGGCATGGGGTGAGTTAAATAGGGGAATAGGATGATGGAAGGAGCCCCAATGGGCCAGGTGGGAGTGGACTCGGGTTGGTGAGATTGTGCTTGGTGAGTGTGGAAGAGCCTGGGACGTACAGCAGCAGTGTGAACAAAAAGGCTACTTCTCACTGTAGGAGATAAGGGTCTCCTTTCATCACACATGGAATTATTTCAGGATCAGTTCTGAAGAAGATTGTGCTGTGTGTGGTATAATTTACCATTTTAAGCATTTGTTGTTGTGGGGAAAGACACATAACATAATATTTACCATTTTAAACATTTTTTAAGTGTTAAGCTCAGTGGCACTATGTATGCTCACAATGTTGTGCAGCCATTACCTCTATCATCTCACATTCTCACCAGCAATGCACAAGGGTTCTAATTTCTCCATTTCTCTACTCACTAACACTAGTAAGTTTCCATTTTTATAAAAGATAGTCACTCCAATGGGTATGAAATGGTATCTCATTGTGGTTTTAATTTTCACTTGTCTAATGGCAAGTGATGTTGAGCATGTTTTCATGTGTTTATTGGCATTGGATTTAGCAATGATTTCTTGGGTGTGACACCAAAAGCACAGGAAACAAGAGAAAAAATAGATATGCTGGAATTCATCAGAATTTAAAACTTATGTACTTCAAAGGACATTACCAAGAGAGCTAAAAGAAAACCGACTGTATGGGAGAAAAACATTGCAAGTCATATCTGATAAAGGTATACTATCCAGAACATATAAAGAACCCAACTACAAAAGGACAAAAACCACAATTTTATAATGGGAAGAAGAGTTGAAAAGACTTTTCTCCAAAGAAGATACACAAATAGTACATGAAAAGGTGCTCAACATCACTAGCCATCAGGGAAAGGCAAATGGAAATTACAATAAAATACCACTTGACACCCATTAGAATAACCATTACCAAAAACAACCACAACAACAAGGCCAGGCACAGTGGCTCACACTTGTCATCCCAGCACTTTGGGAGGGCGAGACGGGCAGATCACTTGAGGCCAGGAGTTTGAGACCAGCCCGGCCAACATGGTAAAACCCCATCTCTACTAAAAATACAAAACTTAGCCAGGCTTGGTAGCAAGCGCCTGTAATCGCAGCTACTTGAGAGGCTGATGCAGGAGAATTGCTTGAGCCTGGGAGGAGGAGGTTGCAACAAGCTGTGATTGTGCCACCGCACTCCAGCCTGGGTGACACAGTGAGACTCTGTCTCAAAAAACAAAACAAACAAACAAACAAACAAACAGAAAATAACAAGCGTTGGCAAAGAAGTGAAGAAATGTGAACATCACTGATGGGAATGTAAAATGACACAGCCACTATGGATAAGTTTGGAGGTTCTGCAAAAGGCTACACATAAAATTACCATAGGACTCAGCAATTCTATTTCTAGATACATCACAAAATAATTGCAAACAGGTATTCAAACAAAGCCATGTACATAAGTCTTCATAGCAGCAGTATTCACGATAACAAAACAAATTGAAACCCAAATGTCCATCAAGAGATGAATCAACAAACAAAACGTGGTATATCTATACAAGAATATGAATAATAATAGCCATAAAAAGGATTGTGGTGCTGGCACTTGCTACAACCTGGTAGAAATTGTACACAAAAGGTCACATATTATACGATTCCATTCATAGGTATCCATAGAGATAGAAAGCAGGTTAGTGGTGGTCAGAGGGAGGGCAGATTAGGCCATAGTTGCTTAATAGGTGGGACTTCCTTTTGAGATGATGAAAATATTTTGGAACTAAGAGGTGATGGTTGCACAATATTGTGCATGCACTAAATGTCACTGAATTGTACATCTGTTATTTTTATATTATGTGATTTTTTGCCTCAATAAAAAGAGGAGGCCAGGTGGGGTGGCTCATGCCTGTAATCCCAGCACTTTGGGAAGCCGAGGTGGGCGGATCACAAGGTCAGGAGTTCGAGACCAGCCTGGCCAACATGGTGAAACCCCGTCTCTACTAAAAAAATACAAAAATCAGCCGGGCACAGTGGCATGCACCTGTAATTCCTACTACGCGGGAGGCTGAGGCAGGAGAATTGCTTGAACCCGGGAGGCAGAGGTTGTAGTGAGCTGAGATCGAGTCACTGCACTCCAGCCTGGGTGACAGAGCAAGACTCCATCTCAAAAAAATAAATAAATAAAAATAAAATAAAAAGAGGAAAACCCAGTCCCCAGTGTTCCCTCAGCAGGGATTGGCCTGGCATTCGAGTTTCTCCACAGTCCAGTGCTGCCTGGGCCTGGCCATCCACATTCTGCACCTGTGCTCCAACCACACTGTCCACCAGCTCTTAAGCCCACAGTGTCATCATTTCAGGTCCAGGTCACCTTCTCTCTGAGGACTTCACAGATGCCCAGTGATCAGCGACGCCTCCTCAGAGCTCACATGGTCTTTTGAACCTTGCCCTGCTGTAATCCACACCTCATCACATGGTCTTCAAGGGTTGTCGCATCTCTCTTTTTTAAATTTCCTTTTTTTTTTTTTTTTTGAGACAGGGTCTCACTCTGTCACCCAGGCTGGAATGCAGTGATACAATCTTGGCTTACTGCAACTTCTGCCTCCCAGGCTTAATCAGTCTTTCTGCGTCAGCCTCCCAAATACCTAGGACTACAGGCAAGTACCACCATGCCCAGCTAATTATTTTGTATTTTTCGTAGATAACTCAGGTTCCAGCCCAAAATCAGCTCTCCAGGAGCCACTCGGGGAAAGTTTGTGAGTTGAATGAAAACGTGTCCATGCCACACAGGAGAGGCATCCCAACTGTGGGTTCGTTTGTGTGATCATGAGGTAGCCCAGGTCACACATGGAGCCTCATGAGCCACACAATCCCTGTTATAAATGCACTACCCTGGGGATCCCCAGAGCCCAGCTACAGGAAGTGGATTTACACTAGTATTTTTATACTTGGTTACAGCTGAGGATGTCTGTACCTCACTTCCGTCCACACCCCTCCCACTCTCTGGATACTAAAGATATATTCTGGGGCCTGCCTCGCCCCCACAGACCAGCATCCAGCTCTGCTGAGGCTCCCCACAAAACCCTAGAAGTTCTGCAGGCATGCAGGGTGGGAGGGCTGCCTATCTGAGCCAGAAAGGGCTTTTGCCTTTGGGGGTGTCAGGTAGCAGGTACTTCTTTCTGCTCAGGTTGCAGGGAGCATGAAAGCCCCCAGGACAGTTGCTCCCTGTGGCTCAGGGCCCAGTGAGAGAACAGCTTCCATTTCATCCTGCCTTCAAAACTTCAGCGCTCCCAGCCCCAAAACCCTCTTGATGCAGGGAAGATGAGCCCAGAAATTGGGGTTTAGCACAGGAGGGCTCTTGGCTTCACCCAGGAAATAATTCAAGGGCGAGTCGGTGGTATTAGACAGCAACTTTTATTGAAGCGGCCGTGCACAGCAGCAGCAGAGGCACTGCTCCTTATGCAGCAGGGGATACCCCATAGGCAGTGAGCTCAGAGTAGCAGCTCAGAGGCAGTTCTGCACACATATTTATACTCACTTGTAATTATATGCAAATTAAGGAGCAGGTTATTTACAAATTTCTAGAAAAGGGGTGGTAACTTTCAGGTCATTGTCATGGAAAGGGGCAGTAATTTCCAGGTGTTGCCATGAGAACCACAAACTCACTTGGCACCAGTGGGTGTGTCTTATGGAGGGGTACTTTTGCCTGTTTCAACTAGTCTGAAATCTGGTCTAGAGTTCAAGCCCTGCCTCAGGAGTCAGGTCCCCCTCCTATCTCAGTCTGGTCACAGCCCTAACTAGGCAGATGATCCCAATGCCAGCCCAAAGCCCGGCAGTCAGGCCCTCCTGTGATCTGCCTGGGGCACCCAGGAAGGGGATGGGGCATGCTGGGGAGGGGCCATGGTGTTTGGGGCCAGCAGTCAGGCCCTCTAGGTTGAAGTCCTAACCCCAGTACCTGTGAATGTGACCTCATATGGAAATAGCGTCTTTGCAGATGATCAAGTTAAGATTAAATCATCAGGGCCAGCCTTAATCCACTATTATTGTGATTTTTAAAAGGGGAAATTTGGACACAGAAATGCACACAGGGAAAAAGCCCTGTAAAGACTGGAGCTTTGGCCAGGCTTGGTGGCTCATGCCTGTAATCCCAACACTTTGGGAGGCAGAGGCAGGCAGGTCACTTGATATCAGGAGTTTGAGAACTGCCTGGGCAACATAGAGAAATGCTGTCTCTATTAAAAATACAAAAACTAGCCAGGCATGGTAGCAGGTCAGGCCTGTAATCCCAGCCACTCCAGAGGCTGAGGCAGGAGAATCGCTTGAACCTGGGAGGTGGAGGTTGCAGTGAGCCGAGATTGTGCCATTGCACTCCAGCCTGGGTGACAAGAGCAAAATTCTGTCTCAAAAACAAAACAAAAAAAAGATTACAGCTTTGGTGTCACAAGCCAAGAAACTAACAGAAGCTGAAGAAAGGCCTGAAACTAATCCTTCCCTAGTGCTTTCAGAGGGAGCATGGCCCTGCTGAGACAGAGTAGAAATGGGACTTGGCCCACCCCCACTAACGTGTTGTTCCATACATGCCTGCTGACCACTAGACCTTGCAGCACCATACTCGCTAACCAGACCTTGCCAACTGTCTGAAAAAAAAATAAGATAAGTAGCATCATGCCATAAGTCTTACTCAGGGGAGTTGACTGTATCACCTGCTTGTGCACAAGGCCAGGAGAATTACCCTGGCCTTATGATAATACTAAAGTCCTCACCCAGGGAGGGGCTTATCTGCCATTTTCTGATCATGCAACGTATGTGTTAGCATGCATCTGAGCACCCTTCACTCCACCCCATACATGTAATGACACTCACTTAGCTTATAAATTATGCATGTCACCCTCCTTAAGAACCCTTCCTCCTGCACTGTCTCTCTTCTGCCCCAACCTTTTGGGCCATAAGACTCAATGAAGCCTTGTCTGGGAAACTTGCTTGGCCTCGTATCAACTTCTGTTTCATGGGAGCCTAAGAACATGTGGTCGGGAACACTGCCAACATCTTTGTTTCCAACTTCTGGACTTTGGAACTATGAGATAACAAATCTCTGTGGTTCTAAGCTACCCATTTTGTGGCACTTTGTTACGGCAGCCCTAGGAAACAAATGCAGGCATGTTCTGCTGCAACTGCCACTCTCTCCAGACCACAGCTCCTCACCAAAGCCACCCCCTGAGAGGCTGAGGACAGAAGCAGGACCCTTCACAGGCCACCATCACTGCTGGATGGTCACTTCCAGCACTGACTGTCTGGGAGCTCCAGCCTCAGTTCTCAGTTTCCTGGAGCGGATGGGAGGATGAGGACAAGGAGGAACGAGGGTGCTGGCCTCCCAGGAACTGTCCCTGAGCCTCCACCCTGCTGTCCCTGGAGCTGCCCCTGAACCTCCGCCCTGCTGTCCCCAGAACTGTCATTGAGCCTCCACTGTGCATCTCTAGAGCCCAGAAAGCCCAGGGCTGGACAAACCCCACCCCTCACCTCTCCTCTGGCCCCTCCTCCCAGCCATCAACACTTTGGAATAGCCATCAAGCTCATTTTAATCTCTAGAAAGGTGCCTCAGGAAGACACAGAGAGGTCACACCAGGTGGTCATGGTGCCTTACCTGTGTCCACTGGGCCCAGGCTGGCCCTTTAAGGGGATGAAGGCAGAACACCTGAGAGACCACACCCCTCTTCTCAGAGAGGCCAGGGATAAAGAAAAGGGACAGTGGAAGGAGGAACCTGTGGCCAGGATGCTGAGGATAGAGGCTCCTCCCCACAGGCACTGAGCAGAGGGGTTGAAGGGGAGCCTACAGCCTCCATCCAGACAGGACCTCTGACCACTGCTAGGGGCCCCTTCTCAGGAGGTTCAGTCCCAGACAAGGGCTCCAGAGACCTCAGTCCATTTTCCCAAAATGGACATGATGCATCTGGCAAGTCAGGGACCTAGAATGTCCAGGACCGAGCCTTGCTGAGGACAGAAGGGAAAACCATGCCCTGGAGGTCCTCATGCAGCCCAGGCCTCTGGCAGTGGCCAGCCAGCACCCAGGCAACTCCTTGCTGGGTCTCAAGGCCCTGATGGTCACAGGAAAGACCACAAGCCAGGGCTGGGATGGGCCCAGGGCTCTGTGTGTTCCCTGGGAGGGCTGAGAGGTGCCATCCCCCATAGCAGCCCAAAGTACAGTAGTCACTGCTGCTGCTGCTGCTGCCCTCTGAGTCTGGGGGAGCTGACCCGGTGGGGGACGTGGGGGCCCAGTCCTCCTGTGGCAGATAGGCAAGCGTCTGTGCCCTCCACTCCGTACACCCTGCTGGCAGCACATTCTCTGAGCTCAGGTTCCCTGCAAGCCTGGTCCCAGTGCCCTCCTCTTCCTCCTCCAGGGCCACAGATTTCCAAGGATGCACTGGGCCACAGGTTAGCAGTGCAATGGCCTCCTGGATGCAGGGCTCCGAGGCTCCTCGTGGGGCGCCAGCACAGTCCTGGCTCAGCAGCACACCGGCCCTGTGGGCCCCCATCCAAGTCTGGAACAGAGTGAGGGAGGAGGGAAGGGCTCAGGCAGCATGTTCAGAACTCATCCGGGGAGCAGCTGCCTCCTTTCTGGCAAGCCTAGTCTCCCTCCTCCTCCAGAAAGCCCTCCTGAGGTTTCCCTGGGAGGGCTGAGAGGTGCCATTCCCCATAGCAGCCCAAAGTACACCCAGAGGTCAAGCATCACCTGTGTCTTGGACATTCTGTCTTTCCTCCATGTGCCAGCCCAACCTCAACGTGGGACCCTGAGTCCCTTCAGGCCCCTCATCGCTCCCCCAGCACAGGGCCTGGTGTTCACAGCAGCTTGAAACAAGGTACAGATGGTGACATCTGCCCAGGACAGAGCCAACTCCTGACAGCATGTGCCTCAGGGCCTTTCAGCAGCTACAGAGACTGGGCACTCCCACCTGACATGCACACACACACACACACACACACACACAAGTCGCTGTCAAGACCGGTGACTTTCAAAGCACTAGGCTACAGCCAGCAGACCTGGATCCTTCTGTGGGGCCACAGGAGGCCCCCGCCTCCAAAAAGAAGCTATTCCCTTGGTGTGACCAGGAGCCTCCATTCCATTCACCACACACACCACACCCTCCATCACTGCACTGCTCCCTGAAGACCAACCTACGGCACCAGATCCCCACCAGAGGGTCTAAATAACCCCTGGCAGGTGCCCTTGTTCTCTAGGGAAGGGCTGGTGCCTGCAACAGGATGACAGTCCCGGGACAATCACAATCTGTGCCCTGCTCAGTCTTGTCCTCGGCTGCCCAGGCTCTTGACAGTCACACCTACACCCTGTGGAAAGAAGGGGACTCTGCCAAGAGTCCGGTGCCCGGTTTATGGTTCAAATTGAATATCTGGACAAAAATCTTGAGAACTAGGCTCTTCATTGAGAGAGAAAAGCATTTTTCTGCATAGTAAGCTGGAGCCGTGGTGTGGAGGGGACATCCTTGCCGCACAGGGCCCAGGGATGCCCTAGGGCACAGGGAGGGAAGATCCTGGAGAAGAGAGGTCAGCTTGGCCCAGACCCCAGGGAGGGGCCCTCACTGCCTCTCTTGTCCTTTGCCCAAAGTGAGGAGTCTGAGGGGAAAAACCAGAGACCACTCACTGGAGTCCTCCCTCTCCTGCTCCTCCCACCCCCCTCCTCCCACCCCCCTCCTCCCTCTCCCGCTCCTCCCACCCAGGGGGCATGAACCGCCAGCCCAGCAGGGAGGGGAGGGCCTGATGCAACCCCCAAGTTGCTCACTGGTCCGTGGGCTGTGGGAGCCCAACAGGGCCACAGAGGGGGAAGTGCAGAGCCCACTCCTCAGCTGTGGTGCCAGCATGCGATCCGGGGGGACCAAGGGACCAGGCAGAGCAGGAACCCAGAGGCAGTGAGAGCCCCAAGGGCAGCCCACACACCACAGACCCTTCCCCACGGCCACAGGACAGACACATTCGCAGAAGGAGGAGGTGAGGCAGCTGCAAACCAGAGGGGACAGAGATAAGTCATGAGAAATTTGCATTTTTTCCATCGACAATGGAACTGGAGATATGAGAACAAAAAGAAATCAGTAATGGAAAATAAAGCTAGTTTTTCCCCATTTGAGACACGCGTATAATAAAGCTAGTTTTTCGCCATTTGAGACACGCATATAAACTGAAATTCACTGAATATACAGAAAAGGCTCCAAGCACTGACAAGCCTCCCATACTGGCCACCAACCCTCATGAAAGCCAACATCCCGGGCAGGCCAGAGCTCTGGGCAACCCCTGCCCCCCACGCCCTGCCATGGTCTCTGCACACACCTGGAAGTTCCCATTGTGCACACTGTAGAGGGGCCGGAAGAACGCCGCTGGAGAGGGCACGTTCTGGTAGAAGATTCTCTTCACCCTGAGGCGAAGAGAGGCCAGTCAGAGGCCTGTGGCGACCCAGGGGGCCTGAGGTGGCCTGAGGTCATTGCACAGGCTGAGCTTCCTTCCATCAACAGGAGGCCCACCCACCTTGTCCCTGCCACTGCCTCTCTCCCGTCTCATCACATTCCAACCCACTCTCAGGGTAGGACCCAACTGGGCCTCCTTGCTTAACGGCCTCACAGAACTGATTTATACTGAGGCAGGCATCCTTTACAGCGTGAGCTGCTATGGTGGGTTCAGAACGGGGAGTTACCAGCCGGGTCCTCAGCCCACAGAGGGAGCCAGCACCTGCAGGAACCCCGTCTTTGCCATCAGCAGAAGGTCTGTGGCTCCCACTCCACCCAGTGTCTCCTTGAGTACCAGACTTGCTGCCAAGGATCCACTGACCCTCCCACAAGGATGTCACCTGGGGCTCCAACCCAACAGGTGCAAATAGACCTCCCCAACCTCCCCGCAAGGGTGTCCCCCATTTTCCCACCTCAGGGGTCACCACTCGTATCTCATCCACCCACATGTCCCCTCTGTTTCTCCTCCTAAAACCCCGCAATTCCTTCAGATTTGCTCTGTCTCCGCTTCTTTCACTGGCTCATGCTGAATCATCTGCCTGTGGGCACCCCACTGGCCCCCATTGGCCTCCAGCAGGTCCCCTGTGTCCCCTTGTCCCAGCAATCTATTCCTCAAAACATAAACTAGGTCGTATCACACAGTTTCACACTTTCCTTTGCTCCAAGGAGAAGCCAAGCACCCTCCCGCTTAGCCCCACCCAACACCCACTCCCCACACCCTCTTCCTCACATCTGCTGCCTGACATGGCCCCTGCACCCCTTCTTGTAACCTGACATGCGGTGCATGAGGCATGACGGTTTATTTAAAGAGAGTCCTTGTCTATCTTGTTCTCTAAGGCATCTGCCAGGGTGAGAACAGGGTCCTGAGCACACCAGATGACCCAACTGTCCTTTCGTAGACTATGTGAACAGATGAACAAACCAAGCTCCTCCAGAGGCAGAAGACTAGGATCCGGGCTCTTGATCTCGGTGACTCTGGGTCTGGTCGGGACCACACTGCCCTTGTCTTCGGCCTCTGCCACAGATCCCCCTTCCCTTCTCTCCCCTGGCAACTTGTGAACCCTCTTCTGGCCCAGGGTGGAGACTTGAAAAGACCACCCCATCCAGGACCAAACAGTGGAGAGGGGAGGGGAGGAACCAGACAAGGGTGGCCCTTGACTCCCCACCAACCACACACTCACACATGCACACAGTGACACATCTGCACACACACACTAACACATGTACACTATTACCCACTCACACATGTACACACAAACACACACACACACACACACACATCAGCTACCTACCTGGGTGAAAGCTTGAACAGGAGGTAAGTTAGGCCAATCAGCAGGAGGAAGACGGACACAGCGACAAGGGTGTTGTCTGGCTGCCCCCAGGGTGGGATCAGAGGGCCTGTGGGCAGGAAGGGCCCAGGGCTGTGAGCAGCCTCAGTGCCAGGAGGCTCCCCACAAACCTATATGGCAAGGGTGCGCCCTTTAGTGCCCTGGGCTAAAGTGGAAGGTTTGTGATGGGCCTTGGAGGTTTGTGTCACCTGCTGAAGGACCTTGGCAGGTGTTTGTTTCCGCCGTATAGACCTCAGACCTTCAGAAGAAGGGGATCAACTGGGGTATGACTGCCTTAGGGAGGGGCTTCCAGGAGTGTGAAAGGGTGCGGGGAGTGAGGTGAACAGGGGAGAAGACGCCCAGCCCAGACTCTGGAAGTGCAGCAGCCACAGCAGCGCCCACCTTGTCTCTGGGGAGTCTGGAAGCACACAGGCTGGCTCCACTCACTCCACTGGCCTGTGTAACGCTCCTCCTCTGCCACGTCATCCTCCAGTGTGGCCATCCGGACACGCAGCCTGGCCTCAAGGATAAAGCCAGGGTCCAGCTCAAAGGCTTCAAGTACGAGCCAGGTCACCCCGACAATGTGATCCCTGTGCTGGGCCCGCTGTGGGGGTGGGGGCAGTTAGCAGGTGCTGAAGGTGGGGCTGGGTGCCTCAGCCCTTGAGAATACACACATGCATTATATGCTCATATAACACACACACGAACACACCTGTGTTAACACACAGGCACACTCACCACATTCATGTGCACACACACACACACACAGAGAAGGCACACACTCACACACAGATACAGCTGCGTTTGCCCACCAATACACATATGCACACACAGGCAAACATGTCTACAGGCACACTTTCACACTCCTCACACTTGCATGCACACTCATATACACAAGCGTGTGCACAGAAGCAACTCACCACACTCACATACACACTCATACACATAGGCATGTCCATGTGCACACTCACAGATACAAACACAAGGCACAGGCACACTCATATGTACACTTACATACAAACACATAAACAAGGGCACACAAACATGTGAGTGTGCACACTTACATGTGTGCACACATAAACACATTCATGCACACTCACACTTATGTGCACATACTCACAGAGACACAGGCACACTCACCCTACTCCCATACACACACACAAAGCATGCACATGTGCATGCCAGCATGTGTGTGTGCACACACACACCGCTCTAGTTCCTCCCCTCCTCATCACTATAAGTTGACATCTCCCTATGTAGAGTGGGGGGTCTGCCTTGGACTGCTGTTCCCAGGAGAGAGGCCCCCAGGGAAAGCCAGCCAAAGTGTTACCTCCCAGGCCTCTTCCTGCTTCTTGAAGGCCAATTCATAGCTGAGAAGTGTGGTCATTGGCTCCAAGGCAGGACTGATGCTCCAGGTCAGGATGCAGTGGCCAGAGCTGATGTTGCTCTGCAAGTCAGAGGGCGGGTCCAGCTTAACTGGAACAGAGTGAATCCACGTGAGGCCGAAGCCCCATGGATCTGGGTGTGTCAGTCGGAATACACAAGACTGGGGGCCTGAAAGATTCCCAAGGGGCATGGTCAAGGCCCTCTCAGACCAGGCACCTCACTGGGAGACTGGTCAAGAAAAGCCCCAGGCGGGACAGGACAGCAATGACTTCCTCTGGCCTCTGCAGCTAGACTAGGTGGTTTCCAAATCTTGCCCACTCACTGGGCCACAGGGGTCACAGGCTGCAGGGCCCTGCTGCCAACGCCCAAGCAGCCAGGATGTTCTTGCCAAGGGGCCCCGCCCCAGACCTATAGCCGCTGCTCACCATGTCTCCGGGGCAGGTACTCCGGGTCCACCAGGCTGACCTGCTCCCTGCCAGACACGCAGTGGTGGAAAGTGATGGTGAAATTGTCGGATGGCACGAGCACTGCCTCGGGTGGCAGCACTACGGTGCACTCACTGCCCTGCAAGATGCACTTATGTGTGCCGCCGGGAGCCTGGTTGCTGGAAAGGGCATGTGTCAGCACCACGGGGCTGCTACACTGTCCTGGTGTAGTTGCTTCAATCCTGGGGACCTCACCCTCATCCCTGTCCAGAGCACGGGAGGAGGGAAGGGCTCAGGCAGCATGTTTAGAACTCATCCTGGGAGCAGCTGCCTCTTTTCTGGCAAGCCTAGTCTCCCTCCTTTCCCGTGGAAAGCCATGTCTTTCCTCCATGTGCCAGCCCAACTTCAACGTGGGACCCTAAGTCCCTTCAGGCCCCTCACTGCTCCCCCAGCATGGCCCTCCACCCTCACCTGGTGAAGAGGAGCCAGGGGCTGGAGCCCTGGCCAAGCTCTGGGGCAGACCAGCGGCAATCGATCCTGAGAATGTTGTTGGTGAGGCAGGTGAAGTTTCCAGCCCTTGGCCCTGGAGACAGTGATCATTGGGAGCCCACAGTAAGTGCTTCAGGGCACAGTTGAGCTAGGGGGCTGGGGGGGATCTGACAGCTGACACCCTAGCAGGGCAGTCACCAGTGAATGATCCCAGAATCTGTCCAGGGAAGCACTGGGAGGCCTGGGAAATGATGGGCGCTGACTCCTGGTACACGGGCAAGTCAGACCCGGAGAGGCATCAAGAAGGTGAAGGAAGGGAGACTAGGGTCGGTCCAGGGACTGAAGGTAGGGAGGTAAAGGTAGGGAGACTAGAGACTGAGGCCCAGGCTGACCCCTAGAGGACATGCCCCAGCACAGTTTGAGCCAAATCTTTCCCTAGGGACTTGACATTGGACAACCCAGTCCCCCAAACATGCCCCAGTTCTCCCCCCACCTCATACAAACACTAGTACCCAGCCCTCACCTCGTCCTTCCTCTGTGACACAGACTCCCAAGCAGACACAGGTGCAGACGCAGGTGCAGGCCAGGAGCCAGGTGCCCATGTCTCGCCTCAGGGCTTCACTCTCCAAGGTCCAGCCTGCAAGGGACTGGGCTGAGGGCCTGTGCAAATCATCCCTCCCTAGAGGGGTGCTCCCCATGAATTGCTCCCCAGCAGAGTGGTCAGTGGGTCCCCACCTGCACTCACACTGTGTCCAGCGTCCTGGCACCACTGCCCAGGCTTTACTGATAAGGAACTGTAGCTCAGAAAGGACATTTGACCCAGCCAAAGACTCATGGCTGCAGGGTATAAGGAGCACCCTCAAACTTAGATCCTGGACTCTGACTCAGCTTGGTCTCCACATTTGCCAAGAAGACTCCTCTCTGGGATGGGCATCCTTTGCCAGCCCATCCCCCATCCCTGGGCCCAGGCCCCATCTGCCGCCATGTCCAGCTAATTTTTTTTTTTTTTTTTTTTGTATTTTTAGTAGAGACGGGGTTTCACTATGTTGGCCAGGCTAGTCTTGAACTCCTGACTTCAAGGGATCCACCTGCCTAGGCCTCCCAAAGTGTTGTGATTACAGGCATGAGCCATCACACCCGGCCTCTGCATTCTCTCTCCCTTTTGTCTTCTTAAAGACCCATCCAAGTGTTCTGCCCCAGAAAGGTGGACGAGGGTGGCAGCAGAGTATTCATGCAACTTCCTGAACTCTGTCGCACCCCTGTTCCAAGGTACCTGCAAAGGAGAGCACCACCAGAAGGGCAAAGTCCCCCAATGCTGGAGTGTGAGGCCTGAGTCCCAGGATCCCTGGGGGAGCCAGAGGTTGGCCAGAGATGAGGGGCTGGGTGTCAGGAAGTGCTTGGGTGTGGGAAGGCCACTGATGCCCTATCACCCCATTTGCAGCTCCAGATGGTACACAGATAGCCCCTAGGCAGGAAGCAGGGCCAGCCTGGTTATACAAGACTGATTACTGATAAGGAGGCGGAAAAAACCAGACATGCACACAGACTACAGCATGCATGCCCTTAAGGAACCCGCACACCTCAACGGGCAGCAGGCACTACTCTAACCCCACCCCGCCCCACTACAGGTACTCATAGGACAGTCCCCTGTTGAGACTGATGATCAGGAAGCCTCACCCTTCCCTAGAATGGAGCGTGCAGCCTGGCACCACCGGCCGCAGCATGAAACACCGTGGCAAGTTCTCTGCAGCAGTGTCTGTCCCTTCTTGCAGCAGTTACTGGAAAGGTGGGAATGGGGAGGACAGTCAGCCTGCTCTTGGGATATGTGAAGGCAGGGTTAGAGTGACCACCAGGGCCTGGGGAAGCCCAGGCACAACAGCCACAGCTGAGAGCTGACCCAGGCCCCAGGATGGATGACCGCTGCCCCAGCAGTGGAGAAACACCCACATCTGTGTAGAACCAGTCCAGGCCAGCCACAAGCTAACCCAGGAGCAGATGGCTTGAGAGCAGGGAGTAGGGTGGCTCCAAGTTCAGCAGGCCTCGTTTCTAGACAGGGAAGGGGGATGGTAGGGCAGGATCCACATGTGACACCTGAGAGCTTCAAAGTAGGACTGGAGAGTTGGGTACAGTGACAAGGGAGTATGGCCATCTGAGGGGAAGGTCTCTGCTTTTCCTCTGCACTGAAAATGCACAGCTGTACCTGGTAAGCTGAGCAGGGCAAGGTCACCACCCTCCTACAGATGAGAAAACTGAGGCTCGGAGACCTGGGACCTGCCAAATACCTGACTCCTGACACCTCTGTTCTTGGCCCATTCCCACCGGCTTCCACATAAGCCTGTGAACTTCCCGAGGGCAGTGCCTGCGAGGTGCCCCTCAGCACATGCCCCAACAGAAGGCACCACAATGTTTTATAACCCCCATCCTCGACCACAGGGCCAGGCAGTCAGGGCAGGTGCACATACCCCTACTTGCATGCTCCCTGCTCCTGGATGTCACCAGGGAGGTCTCACCACAGCTCAGACAACACCAGGTCACAGGAAGATTGTGAGAGCAGGAGGGGAAACCAATGTGCCACCTGGGACAGAGCTGCCTCTGACACCCCCACTCCTGCTGCGGAGCCTGGCTGACATCAATGCCCAGCACAGCCTATCCCGCATTGAGTCTGTGGACATAGCCTTCAGCCCACGATCACTTTGGTCCCTTCTCAGAGCCCCACCTGTTCCATGGCCTCAGTGTCAAAGTCTGGCCCAGATGCCTACTGGGCCCTATAGCCTGGCTGCCCTGCTTCCGTGGGCCACTGTGAAGCTGTGGGCTGTCCTGCAGCTGGAGCCCTGCCTCAGATCTCAGGGTCTGCCACACCCACAGGAAGGTCTTTAGACAGACTCAGCCCTTCACCTTTCCTGGCCCTCATGCCCTGAACACTCACCTAACACCAGGAAGAATCTTAACCCACAGCAGGCCACCATCATGGAGGCTGTCCAGGCAGCCCTGAGCATCTCTGTGCCTCGAAGCACACTCTTCAAGTTGCCCTCACACCGGCTACTGCGCACTTACTGTTACACAGAGACTATTACGCATATATCTCACTCTGTTGCCCAGGCTGGAGCACAGTGGCGTGATCTCAGCTCACTGCAACCTCTGCCTCCCGAGTTCAAGTGATCCTACTGCTTCAGCCTCCCAAGTAGCTGGGATTACAAGCATGAGTCACCATGCCTGGCTAATTTTTGTATTTTTAGTAGAGGCAGGGTTTCACCATGTTGGTCAGGCTAGTCTCGTACTCCTGGCCTCAAGTGACCCACCCGCTTCGGCCTCCCAAAGTGCTGGGATGACAGGCATAAGCCAACATGTCTGGTCATATTTTGTCTTTTTTAATGGGGACAGGAAAGGGTATCCCGGTTCTTCTGGACCATTCAGGAGGCTGGCAGCCATAGAGGTGGATAGGATGGAAGTTACTATTGAAGTGGACACTTGTCCAGCAAGGTCTTCTGTCTGCTGGGGGAAGAGGAAGAAATGCAGACCTTGGTATCCCAGAAGCAGCTGGAGCCTGGGGACATGGAGGCTCTGCTAGAAAATGGGTCTGGAAATGGGAGCAGGGGCCAGCTCCTCTCTGGACCACATGAGGACTTCCTTCAGCACAGTGGGAATCCCCAGTGCTGTTGGGCACAGAGTGTGTGGAGGTGCCGACAGGGTTGGGGATGGGGATGGGCAGGAGGCAGGAGGGATGGGGTCAGAAAGGCCAGCTGGAGGCAAGTACAGAGACAACAGACACCTCATCCAGAAGGTGCAGGGAAGGCAGGGTGGGAGAGAGATGGCACCAAGAGGCATTTTCCACACACTTTCAGAAAAGAGGATGGGGGGCGGTGCTGCATCCATGAGGTAGATGTCTGTGGGAACGCTGGGCCACAGCTCAGAAAGAAGTCAGGGCTGGACTCGGCACTGCAGAGGTGTTGTTGGGTGGACAAGGGCACAGACCCAGGGCAGAGGGGAGCAGGCGAGGGTGGGTGTGAGAAGCAGAGAGGCATGGAGGAGACCCCTGCTGCTCTGCTTCCCACTGTACCCTCTGCCAGCTTCCCTCCCCATCACAGGTATGGTCTTTCATGAGGCCTTCCCCCAGTCCCCTAGTAGGCATCCCCAGCTGGATGGAATCCCTGAGCCTGAGCAACTCTCGTTCTGCACAGTCCTGAACTGACAGGGCCCAGGGGTTGGGCAGTGGCCATGGGCCAAGGCTGGAGTAAGGATATTGATACAATTCCCTGGGAGTCTGGAGGCGAGATGGGAAAATGATGTCCGTGCTCTTCCTGCTGTCTTGGTGAAGAGGTACCAGCATGTTGCCTGCTCTGCCCAACACGCCCCTCCCACAGCCTTGCTGCCCCACTGCAGTTGAAGGTCATCACTGTGCGGTGTCCCTACATGAGGCTCCTTAAGGCAAGACCCTGTTTGATCATGTTGCATCCCCTGCACCCATCTCAACTGTTTGATAAATGTTTTCCACTCCCCCTACAGAGGCTGCCCTTGCTTCTGGATGGTATTCATGTTGTGGGTACCCAGGAGCGGGGCTCTGGGATGCTACTTGAAGACACGCTGAGAGGATACCCACTACTAATCTACCTCGTTTAGCTAAGCTCTAGAAAGAAGGTGAGCCCAGAACAGCATAAATCAAAGGAAGATAAAATGGGGGCCTAGACCTCAGTTCCACCCCGTGGCCCTCACAACTGAGGCCCAAGTATGCCCATTTTCACCCAACAAAGGCACCCCCACAAAGGTCAGTTCAATCATTGAGGAAGCAGAGTTCCTTCCACACTGGCCACAGCAGAACCCATGACCCTTACAGGACTGGAAATTAGTTTGTAATCCTTGAGTTCAGCACTGCAAATTTTGCCATCTCTAAGAGATACCCAAGGCCAGGACACTGGAGGAGGTAAAGCTAGGGTGGTGTTCTCAAACACCACGCTTCCACAGTGGCTCCCTGGGCCCAGGGATGGAGGGCCACTTGTCCCTCTCTGCCTTCTGAATTTCAAGCTGACTTGAGAGGTCGGGAAGCCCAAAGCACAGACTCACCTTTCCAGATGCATCTGCCCAGTCCCATCACAAGTCTGAGGCATCCCCAACCTGGAGGTGATTTGTCACCCAACTGTCTCTGGGTGCACAGCAAAGACCCTCAGCCTGATTCAGGAGATAACTGCAGCAGTTGGTGACGTGAGCCTTGCACGACAGGTTCACACAGGCCGCCCACATCTGAAACCACAAACGCATTACAGAGCTGCTCTCCCGAACAGAGCTGAGAATGTCTGTCAGCACTAATCTTGTAAGTCAGGGAACTGTGAGACATGACAACCTTACAGTCCCCATGACAATGAGAACTGCCAGACATGGACTTCAGTGATTTGTCTACTGACTGGCAAGTGAGTGTCCACTGTGTTCTTCCCAAGAAACACCACTGAGATGCATTAAACTGACCCCAGGAGGCAAGGACCTGTGCAGGTGCAGAGCAGTGCTCTTGTCCCCTTCTATACTTTGCCAAAACCAGAGGTGTAGGTTCTCCTTCCACCAGCTAAAGCAACCTGTGAGCATCAGGGGTGGGGAGAGTATTAAACATAAAAGTAATGCAGACTCAGTTGAAGAAAAGCAATACAAAAGAAAAATTATTTAACAGGGTCCCCTTTCACCTCCCCCCAGAAGTAGTCACTGTGAGTAGTTAGGCACAAGTCCATGCAGACACTTCTGTTTCTTGGGGGTTTTGTTTATTCGTTTTCTTTTCTTTTTTGAGATGAAGTCTTGCTCTGTCACCAGGCTGGAGTGCAGCGGCGCGATCTCGGCTCACTGCAACCTCCACCTCCTGGGTTCAAGCAATTCCCCTGCCTCAGCCTCCTGAGTGGCTGGACTACAGGAATGCGCCACCATAACCAGCTAATTTTTTGTATTTTAGTAGAGATGGGGTTTCACCATGTTGGCCAGGATGGTCTTGATCTCCTGACCTCGTGATCCTCCTGCCTCGGCCTCCCAAAGTGCTGGGATTACAGGCATGAGCCACCTTGCACCCAGTCTTTTTTTTTTGACCAACTCTCACTCTGTCGCCCAGGTGGGAGTGCAGTGGTGCGATCTCGGCTCACTGCAACCTTGGCCTCCCGGGTTCAAATGATTCTCCTGCCTCAGCTCCCAAGTAGCTGGGATTACAGCCACCTGACACCAAGTCCAGCTAATTTTTTTGTATTTTTAGTAGAGATGGGGTTTCACCATGTTGACTAGGCTGGTCTCGAACTCCTAACCTCAAGTGATCCACCCACCTCAGCCTCCCTAGGTGCTGGGATTACAGGTGTGAGCCACCACGCCCAGCCAGACACTTCTTAAGCTGAAACAAATGCTTATTTCTTAAAGACTCCTGCTGTGCTGCCACTTTTACTCTCACCAACAATGAAAGAATGCCTGTAACCCTCACCAACAGTAAACGTTATCAGTCTTTTTCATCTTTGCCAATCTGATAGGCTAAGATATTTCAATGTGGTTCTAATTTGTACTTCCTTGAGTATTAGTCAAGATAAGCATCTTTTCATGTATTTATTACTTGTGTGTTCTTTGAGGTTGAATTTTAATCAGCTTGACTTATCTGCTACAAGCATATACTGTTCTACTCACTGGAGCCATCCCTGCACTGGTGTCCTTACCAAGAGAGCTTCTTCCTGTCAGGGTGCCTTCCATCTTGCTGAAGCCAGAATTTACCAACTCAAGACCAGCAGACCACACTACCCATATCATAACCTCAGAAGCAGAGACCACAAGGGCTGGATAGGGAGAAAGGAAATTCTCAAAAGAAAAACCAGAGAAGAAAGCCCAAAATTCTGCATCTAAATTCTACCCAAATCTCTGGATGACCCTTGAACTATACATCTGCAGGCTAACTCCAAGGAGCCCAGCTAAGGTTAAACAACCTGAACAGAAGTTTCAGCCGTTCACCTCAGGACACAGAGTTTTCTGCCTGCTAAAATAACAAACAAACAAAAACAAAATTAAAAAAAAATTTAAACACCCTCCAGAGAAATATAACAGAACACACAGTCTCAACAATGTATATCATTCACAATTTCTAAGATAAAAACAAAATTATCAGACACATGAAGAAACAGAACTATTTTCTTAACCCATACTTAAGAGAAAAGATAATCAATGAAGATTGACTTCCAGGAATAAGTTGTTGGAATAGCAAAGGTTTTAAAGCAGATACTCTATGCTCAGATATATAAAGGAAAATATGCTCCCAATGAATAGATAGGAAATCTCAGAGGAGAAATAGAAACTATGCAAAAGAAACAATGCCAGGTGCGGTTCTATACAAAAGAATCAAGGCTGAGGCCGATGGATCCCTTGAGGTCAGGAGTTCGAGACCAGCCCAGCCAACATGGTGAAACCCTATCTCCACTAAAAATACACAGATTAGCTGGGCATGGTGGTGCACATTTGTAATCCCAGCTACCTGGGAGACTGAGGCAGGAGAATTGCTTGAACCCAGGAGGCAGAGGTTGCAGTGAGCCAAGATCATGCCACTGCACTACGACGACCTGGCTGACGCAGAAAGACTCTGTCAAAAAAAAAGAAAAAAAGAAAGAAAAGAAAAGAAAATATATAAGAAAAAAATACCTCTTAAGTAAAAATATATCTTAAATAAAAGGAATAGGCCAGGCATGATAGCTCATGCCTGTAATACCAGCACTTTGGGAGGCTGAGGTGGGTGGATTGTTTGAGCCTAGGAGTTCAAGACCACCCTGGGAATCATGGTGAAACTCCATTTCTACAAAAAAAAAAAAAAAAATACAAAAATTAGCTGGGCATTGTGGTGTGCACCTGTAGTCCCAGTAGGAGGCTGAGGTAGGAGGATCACCTGAGCCTGGGGAGGTTGAGGCTGCAGTAAGCCATGATCAGGCTACTGCACTCCAACTTGAGCAACAGAGTGAGACCCTGTCTCAAATAAATAAATAAATGGAATAAATTATAACAATGCATACAAGAAGAAACATTAACCTCTCTGAGCCTCAGTTTCCTTATCTGTAAGATGGATACAGAGAGGACTTGTTATATGTTAAACTACATAAATTGTCACAGCCCTATGAGGTAGAACAGAGGTCAGCAAACTACACGGGCCAAATCCAGCCTAGTTTTTAAAACTTGTGAGCTAAGAATGGTTTATACATTTGTATGGACCCAGCATGCTTCCAATGGTTTATACTCTTTTTTTTTTTGAGACAGGCTGGAGTGCAGTGATGCAATCAAAGCTCACTGCAGCCTCAAACACCTGAGCTCAAGCGATCCTCCTGCCTCAGCCTCCTGAATAGCTAGGACTACAAGTGTGCACCACCACACCTGGCTAATTTTTTGCTTTTATTTTACAGAATGGGTCTCACTGTGTTGCCCAGGCTGGTCTTGAACTCCTAGCCTCAAGTGATCCCCCTGCCATGGTCTCCCAAAGTGCTGGAATTACAGGCATGAGTCACCACATTTGGCCATCTTAACCATTTTTAAGTGTACAGTTCAGTGATATTAACATATTAAGCACTATTATATTGTTGTGCAACCATCACCACCACCCATCTCCACAATCCTTTTCATCTTGCAAAACTGAAACTTTGTACCCTTAACCAACAACTCTACATTCCCTCCTCCCCTCAACTTGACAACCACCTGTCAATCACCTTTCTGCTTTCTGTCTCTATGAATTTGACTATGCTAGGTACCTCATGTAAGTGGACTTATACAGTATTAATCTTTTTTTTTCCAAAGTGTTTTTTTTTGTGTGTGTGTTTTTTTTTGTTTTTTGAGACAAAGTCTCTCTCTGTCGTCCAGGCTGGAGTGCAGTGGCACGATCACGGCTCACTGCAAGCTCCACCTCCCAGGTCCAGGTGATTCTTGTGCCTCAGCCTCCCGAGTAGCTGGGATTACAGGCATTCACCACCACACCCGGCTAATTTTTGTGTTTTTAGTAGAAACAGGGTTTCATCATGTTGGCCAGGCTGGTCTTGAACTCCTGGCCTCAAGAGATCTGCCCGCCTCAGTCCCCCAAAGTGCTGGTATTCAAGGTGTGAGCCACCGCACTCGGCCTATAAAGTATTAATCTGTCTGTGATTGGATTATTTATATATAGCCACCTCTGCTCTCTTCTGGTTACTATCTGTATGACATGTCTTTCCCTATCCTTTCACCTTCATCCTATTTGTGTCTTTAGATCTAAAGTGAGTCTCTTGTAGACAGTGTATACTTGGATGATTTAAATATGTTATTTATGTCTTTATTTTTTGAGACAATTCTTGCTCTGTTGCCCAGGCTGGAATGCAGTGGTGCAATCACAGCTCACTGACATCCTGGGCTCAAGTGATCCTCCCACCTCAGCCTTCTAAGTAGCTGGGACCACAGATAGGCACCATCATGCCTGGCTATTTTCTTCTTTTTGTATTTTTTGTAGAGACAGGGTTTTGCCACATTGCCCAGGTTTGGATCATTCTTTAAGTGGTACATTGACAAATTATAATTGTATATGTTTATGGAGTACAAAGTTATATTAGAATTTAGGAATATAAGGTGAGATGATTAAATCAAAGTAGTTAACATATCCATCACCTCATATACTTATTCTTTATTGTGAGAACATTTACTCTTGGCAATTTTGAAATGTGCAATAAATTACATTTATGGCTGGGCAGGGAGGCTCACACCTGTAATCCCAACACTTTGGGAGGCCAAGGCAGGAGGATTACTTGAGGTGAGAAGTTCAAGGCCAGCCTGGTCAACACAGCAAGATCCCATCTCTTACAAAGTTAAAAATTAAAAAACAGTCAGGAGTGGTGGTACATGCCTATAGTCCTAGTTAGTAAAGAGGCTGAGGTGGGAGGATCTCTTGAGCTCATGAGTTCAACGTTACAGTAAGCTGTAATTGTGTCGTACTCCAAGTTCATGTTTGGGATAATTAATAAAGAAAAATAAAACTTCAGCGCTGAAGGAAAGGCAAATGGAACAATTGATTATTGCAATTTTATAAGAATTTACTGGACAGACTATTACCTTGCTGTATTCTCTAGCCCCATGCTAGCAGTTGCAAGGGATTTCAGGTTTAAACACTTATGTTTATGTAATCAATAGGTACCGTTAACTGACAAAAGTCCTAGTGTATATCTTGACAACCTACAGAAATATTTGCAAATATCTTTGTCTATACAATGGACATATTAGTAAAGTAAGCTTAGACATTTAAGCAGATGAATTATTAATATTTAAGTATTGAAAAGCAATGAGCAAGTGCGTATTCATGTACCCATGAACCCAATGGCTCTTTCTGTCGCCTCCTGCTGGATGGCAAATTCTTAACCCATGGAGTCTGAGGGACAAACTGTCAACTTCATTTGAAACTCTAGCCCAGCAAGAAAGCCCTCGTATCAGAATTCATTTTTTTGGCAGTTATTTCCTTTTTTCATCCAAGGAAACCTGCTCCTCAGCAGTAGTGTCAAGCTGGCCACACCTCAGGTGGAGTTAGTCAGGAATAAGTGACTAGCTGAAACCCTTAGCAAATTAAATTTATGTGCTAAAAATGCTCACACATATATTTACATGGGAATATATATAAATGTCAACTGAAATGCCAGCCCCACCTTGAAACTTGAAATCAAGAGGACCTAATCGTGTTCTATAAATGCGATGGGAACTCAACAGTATCTTAGTTCAGATCCGAGCTACTCCTGTAATCACTCTGTGCTCTTCGGTCATGGACTTGGATCACGGCCTCACCTAGCATTATATTCTTTGTCTCTAACACAGGGTAAACTCTCCAAGGGCTTTATGATTAAGTAAGATGAATTCAGCAAACCTGAAAATATAGGCCGGGCGCGGTGGCTCAAGCCTGTAATCCCAGCACTTTGGGAGGCCGAGGCGGGTGGATCACGAGGTCAGGAGATCGAGACCATCCTGGCTAACATGGTGAAATCCCGTCTCTACTAAAAATACAAAAAATTAGCCGGGCGTGGTGGCAGCGCCTGTAGTCCCAGCTACTCGGAGGCTGAGGCAGGAGAATGGCGGGAACCCGGGAGGCGGAGCTTGCAGTGAGCCGAGATCGCGCCACTGCACTCCAGCCTGGGTGACACAACGCGAGACTCCGTCTCAAAAAAAAAAAAAAAAAAAAAAAAAAAGAAATATGGCCTCGTGGGATGAGAAAGACCTGACCATCCCCCAGCCCAACACCCGTAAAGGGTCTGTGCTGAGGTGGATTAGTAAAAGAGGAAAGCCTCTTGCAGTTGAGATAGAGGAAGGCCACTGTCTCTTGCCTGCCCCTGGGAACTGAATGTCTTGGTATAAAACCCAATTGTACATTTGTTCAATTCTGAGACAGGAGAAAACTACCCTACGGCAGGAGGTGAGACATGTTGGCAGCAATGCTGCTTTTTTATTTTTTACTCCACTGAGATGTTTGGGCGGAGAGAAACATAAATCTGGCCTACATGCACATCCAGGCATAGCACCTCCCCTTGAACTTAATTGTGACACAGATTCCTTTGCTCACATGTTTTCTTGCTGACCTTCTCCCTATTATCACCCTGCTCTCCTACCACGTTCCTCTTGCTGAGATAATGAAAATAATAATCAATAAAAACTGAGAGAATTCAAAGACTGGTGCCTGTGCAGGTCCTTGGTATGCTGACTGCTGGTCTCCTGGGCCCACTGTTGTTTCTCTATATGTTGTCTCTATGTCTTATTTATTTTCTAAGTCTCTCGTCCCACCTGATGAAATATACCCACAGGTGTAGAGGGGCAGGCCACCCCTTCAGGAAGCATACATGATAATTTTTATTTAGGGGTTTGGGGATAAAGCCAAAAAGACCTGAACATATGGGACCTCTGAATGCAAAAAAAAAAAAAAAAAATTATACAATTCTTTTTGAGAGTTTGTGGATTAAAACGGGGTCAGTTTTTAAGACTGCAACTCAAGGGCGAGTAGGAATGAATTGAAGAATGAATTGGACCCATGTTGGGTTTAGTTAAGGGATTACAAGATCCCTGAGGTGTCCCTGAGGGATTTGGACCTCCCTTTTCCCTGTGGCCCACTCTATTCAGGGGTGTCCCACCATGGAAAGAAGGCTTGCCCTTACCTGGATGACCAGGCCAGGTATGCCCGCGTTTGAGTGGTCAACTCAAACCTAATGTGAAGGAGAATTCACCTGTAACTTGGGATGTGGTGCTTCTGATGTTGAATCCAAAATTGTGTCCGCAACCAGTGGAGTGCACAAAGTTGAGATTATTGTTTCCAAGGCATGGTTTACAGAGTGTTCAGTGAAAGTGAACTTGCCACCACTAATAGCTAATTATTTTATTTAATTTTTTTGTAGAGATAGAGTTTTTGGTTTTGTTTGTTTGTTTTGATACTGAGTCTAGCTCTGTCACCCAGGCTGGAGTGCAGTGGTGCGATCTGGGCTCACTGAAACCTCCACCTCCTGGGTTTAAGCAATTCTCCTGCCCCAGCCTCCTGAGAAGCTATTACAGGTGCACACCACCATGCCAGGCTAATTTGTGTGTGTGTGTGTATTTTCAGTAGAGACGGGTTTTACCTTGTTGGCCGTGCTGGTCTCAAACTCCTGACCTCACATGATCCCTTGGCCTCCCAAAGTTCTGGGATTACAGGTGTGAACCACTGCACCTGGCTATCAGCAGATTTCTAATCATAAATTTTGGGGAACAGAAGGCAGTGGGCTGATACATTTAAAGCAGTGGAAGAAAATAGCTGTCAACCAAGAATCCTGTACTTAAAAGGTGAGGGAGAAATTAAGACATTCCCACAGAAACAAAAGCTGAGTGAGTTCATTACCTCTAGCCCTGCCCTGCAAAAAAATGCCAAAAGGAGTCCTTCAGGTTGAAATGAAGGGACACTAGGCACTAATTTGAAACCATAAGAGGAAATAATTTTTTTGTGTGTGTGCGAGATGGAGTCTTGCTCTGTTGCCCAGGCTGGAGTGCAATGGTGCAATCTCGGCTTTCCACAACTTCCGCCTGCTGGGTTCAATCAATTCTTCCGTTTCAGCCTCCCGAGTAGCACCACTGCACCCAGCTAATTTTTGTATTTTTAGTGGAGACAGGGTTTCGCCATGTTGACCAGGCTGATCTTGAACTCCTGACATCAGGTGATCCTCTCACCTCGGCCTCCCAAAGTGCTGGGATTACAGGCATGAGCTACCTCACCTGGCCGTAAATAAAGACCTTAGTAAAGGTAAATACATGGGCAGTTATAAAAGCCACTATTAACTTTGGGTTGCAATTCCATTTTTTGTTATTTCACTTGATTTAAGAGACTAATACATGAAAAAATGAGTATTAGTGTAAAAGCTAGTATTAATGTAACTGATTTGTAACTTCACATTTTGTCTTCTACATAATGTATGAGATTAATGCATTTAAATTATTAGTTTATATTTCTGGACATACAATGTATAAATATGTAATTTTGTAACAATGGTAACTGAAAAGGAGTGGGGATGGAACTGCATAGGGGCATCTTTTGTTTGTTTGTTTGTTTTTCGGAGATAGGGTCTCACTCTGTCACCCAGGCTGGAGTACAGTGATGCAATAACAGCTCGTCGCAACCCGAACCCCTTGGGTACAGCTGATACTCCCACCTCAGCCTCCCAAGCAGCTGGGACTACAGGCGTGCGTCATCATGCCTGGCTAATTGGTTTTTCTTTCTTTTTTTTTTTTTGAGATGGAATCTCACTCTGTCACCCAGACTGGAGTGCAGTGGAGTGATCTTGGCTCACTGCAAACTCTACCTCCCTGGTTTAAAAGATTCTCATGCCTCAGCCTCCTGAGTAGCTGGGATTACAGGTGAATACCACCACACCTGGAAAATATTTGTATTTTTTAGTAGAGACAGGGTTTCACCATATTGTCCAGTCTGGTCTCAAACTCCTGGGCTCAAGTGATCCTCTGGTCTCGGGCTCCCAAAGTTCTCACAGGCATGAGCCACTGTTCCTGGTCTGGTTTTTGTATGTTACTGAAGTTAAGTGATATAAATTCAAATTGGAGTGTCATAATATTAGGATGTTAAATGTAATCCCATGCTAGCCACAAAGAAAATAGCTTAGCCATAGAATATCCACAAAATGAAATGAGAAGAGAATTAAGATGTTTCACTGTAAAAAAAAAAAAAAAAAAAAATCAACTAAACACAAAAGAAGACAGTAATGCAGGATATAAAGGACCACAAAAAAAGCCATAGGGCATATAGAAAACACATAGCAAAATGATATAAGTGAGTCTCCTTATCAGTAATTATTTTGAATGTAAGTGGATAAACTCTCCAATCGAGAGATGGAGATTGGCAGAATGGATTAAAAAAAACATGATCCAGGTGGGTGGTGGAATGGGGGAGATATTGGTCAAAGAGTACAGTTTCAGATGGGAGGAATAAAGTGCTTTTAGAAAAAAAAATGATCAACTTTTCTGCTGTTAGATATCACAACTGCTGTGACTTTACAGTAAGGGAGGAGACCACCCCTCATATTGTCTTATGCCCAATTTCTGCCTCAAAAGAAAGAATTACCAGTGCACACAGCCCCCAGTCACGTACCCCCTGTTTGCTCAATCAATCACGACCCTCTCACGTGCACCCCCTTAGAGTTGTGTACCCTTCAAAGGGACAGGAATCGCTCACTTGGGGAGCTTGGCTCTTGAGACGAGTCTTGCTGATTCTTCTAGCCGAATAAACCACTTCCTTCTTTAACTCAGTGTCTGAGGGGTTTTGTCTGTGGTTTGTCCTGCTACTTCTTGGTTCCCTGACTGGGAAGCGAGGTGACTAATGGATGGCTGAGGCAGTCCCTTAGGTGGCTTAGGCCTGCCCTGTGGAGCATCCCTGTGGGGGACTCTGGCCAGCTTGAGTGACATAGATCCTGAGAGCACTCCCAGGTAGGCAATTGCCCTGGTGGAATGCCTCACCAAAGCAGTGTGTGGCAGGCCCCCACGAGGATCAACACAGTGGCTGAACACTGGGAAGGAACTAGCACTTGGAGTCTGGACATCTGAAACTTGGTAAGACTAGTCTTTGGAACTTGCCCACTCCATTTGAGTGGTCTGATCACCCATGGTGTGCCTGTACCGGCACTTTAGTTTTTGTTTTTGACTTGACTTGAACTGCTTGATACTTTGGTTTTCGTTTTGACCTGGCTTGGATTTCTTGATTTTCTTGATACTCTGATTTTGGTTTTGATTCTGGTTTGGTGTAAACTGTAAAACCTGTAAACTGTGTGTGTGCCCTTTTTACCCATTCTTTGTTTTGTGGTATGTGTGTGGTGTGAGCGTGGTGTTTTGTCTCAAGGAAACATGGGTCAGGCACAAAGTAAGCCCATCCCACTATGTTGAAAATTTTCAAAATGGGATTTAAAGGGGACTATGGAGTCACCATGACCCCAGGAAAATTTAGAACTTTGTGTGAGATAGACTGGCCAGCATTAGAGGTGGTTGGCCATCAGAAGGAAGCCTGGAGAAGTCCCTTGTCTCAAAGGTATGGCACCTGTAAGTCAGGGCACCCAGATCAGTTCCCATATATAGATTCTTGGTTACAGCCAGTTTTTGACCCCACCACAGTGGTTAAGAGGACAGGCAGCAGCTGTACTAGTAGCAAAGGGATAGTTAGTTAAGGAAGGTTCTCACTCTACCTGCCGAGGGAAGTTGGCACCAGAAGTCCTGTCCGACCCAACACCAGAAGAATCATGGCAGGAACTGGTACCAGCAATACCCCTTCCTTATCGGGAGGAAGGGCTCCCCACCCCTGAGCCAGCAGCATCTCCACCTCCACCAGATTACCACACCCCTAGACCACCCAGAGTAGACAAGAGAGGAAGTGAAGCCGCAGGAGAAACTACTCCCTTGGCAGCTCGCCTACAGCCCAAGACTGGAATCCAAATGCCCCTGAGAGAGCAGCAATATACTGGGGTAGATGGGGACAGACACATGGTGGAAAGGCGTGCCTTTGTGTATCAACCTTTCACCTCTGCTGACCTCCTCAATTGGAAAAATAGTACTCCATCTTACACTGAAAAGCCTCAAGCTTTAATTCACTTGCTCCAAACTATTATACAGACCCATAATCCTACTTGGGCTGATTGCCACCAGCTGCTCAGGTACCTCTTTAATACAGATGAAAGGCGAAGGGTGCTTAGGTGGCAACTAAGTGGCTAGAGGAGCAAGTCCCAGCTGATTACCAAAACCCCCAAGAATATTTAAGAATTCAACTGCCAGGAACAGACCCCCAGTGGGACCCAAATGAGGGACCAGATATGGAGAGGCTAAGGTGGTACTGTGAGACATTAATAGAAGGTGTAAAGAAAGGGGCTCAAAAGGCCACAAATGTAAATAAGGTCTCTGAGGTCATCCAAGGAAAAGAGGAGAGTCCAGCACAATTCTATGAAAGACTGTGTGAGGCTTACTGTATGTACACTCCTTTTGATCCAGACAGCCCTGAAAATCAGCGCATGATTAACATGGCCTTAGTTAGTCAAAGCATGGAAGATATCAGGAGAAAACTGCAGAAACAGGCTGGGTTTGCAGGTATGAATACCTCACAGTTACTGGAAATAGCCAATCAAGTGTTCGTGAATAGAGATGCAACAAGCTGCAGAGAAAGCCATAAGGAAGGTGAATGCCAGGCTAGGCAAAACACCAACTTACTGGCCATGGCCATTAGGGGAATTATCCCAAAAGGAGAGGAAAAGGGGGGTTCCAGGAAGAATACCCAGTCTAATCGCCCACACTTGCAAGGTAACCAATGTGCATATTGTAAGGAAATAGGACATTGGAAAGATAAGTGTCCCCAACTGAATGAAAAGCAAGGTGATTGGGAACAAAAGACCTCAGATAAAGTTGAGGGAGCTTTGTTCAATCTGGCTGAAGGGCTACTGGACTGAAGGGAACTGGGCTCAAGCACCCCCAAGGAGCCCATGGTTAGGATTACAACTGGGGGAAAGGACATTAAGTTTTTGGTCGATACTGATGCTGAACATTCAGTAGTGACCACCCCAGTCACCCCCTTATCCAAGAAAACCATTGATATAATCAGAGGAACATGAGTTTCCACTAAGCAGGCTTTCTGTCTACCACAGACCTGCTCGGTGAGGGGACATGAGATAGTTCACCAGTTCTTATACATGCCTGACTGTCCCTTGCCCTTGCTGGGAAGAGACTTGCTTAGCAAGCTGAAAGCCACCATCTCTTTTACAAAACAGGGCTCTTTACAGCTAGAGTTACTGGGAACAGGAGTTATCATGGCCCTTACCGTCCCCCAGGAAGAAGAATGGAGACTTTTTCTAACCGAGCCAGGCCAAGAGATAAAACCAGCTCCAGCTAAGCGATGGTCCCGAGTATGGGCAGAGGATAATCCTCCGGGACTGGCCGTCAACCAAGCCCCCGTACTCATAGAAGTTAAGCCTGGGGCCCAACCAATTAGACAAAAGCAATATCCGGTTCCCAGAGAAGCTCTCAAAGGAATCTAGGTTCATCTCAGGCACTTGAAAGCCTATGAAATTATAGTTCGTTGCCAGTCTCCATGGAACGCGCCCCTCCTGCCTGTCCCTAAGCCAGGGACCAAGGACTACCAGCCAGTACAGGACTTGCACTTGGTCGACCAAGCTACAGTGACTCTGCACCCAACAGTTCCTAACCCTTACACTTTGTTAGGGCTGCTGCTGGCTGAGGACAGCTGGTTTACCTTTCTGGACTTAAAAGATGCCTTCTTTAGCATCAGAATAGCTCCTGAGAGCCAGAAGATGTTTGCCTTTCAGTGGGAAGATCCAGAGTCAGGTGTCATTAGTCAGTACACTTGAACCTGACTTCCCCAAGGGTTCAAGAACTCCCCTACTATCTTCAGGGAGGCCCTGGTTCGAGACCTGCAAAAGTTTCCTGCTAAAGACCTAGGCTGTGTCTTGCTCCTGTAAGTGGACGACCTTCTGCTGGGACACTCCACAGCAGTTGGGTGTGCAAAAGGGACAGATGCCCTGCTTCAGCACCTGGAGGACTGTGGGTATAAGGTGTCCAGGAAGAAAGCTCAAGTCTGCAGACAGCAGATATGCTACCTGCGATTCACTATTCAGAAAGGGGCGCGCAGCCTGGGGTCAGAAAGAAAGCAGGTCATCTGCAGCCTACCAGAACCTAGAACCAGAAGGCAAGTAAGGGAATTCCTAGGAGCTGTGGGGTTTTGTGATTCTGGATTCCAAACTTTGCAGTACTAGCCAAACCTTTGTACGAGGTTACAAAGTGGGGCGACCAGGAGCCTTTTGAATGGGGGGTCTCTACAATAACAAGCCTTTTGTAAGTTAAAGGAAAAACTTGTGTTGGCCCCAGCCCTAGGACTACCAGATTTGACAAAGCCCATTACACTCTATGTGTCAGAAAGAGAAAAAATGGCAGTTGGAGTCTTAACCCAGACTGTGGGGTCCTGGCCAAGGCCAGTGGCCTATCTCCCAAAACAACTAGATGGGGTTTCCAAAGGCTGGCCACCATGTCTAAGGGACCTGGCAGCAACAGCCCTGTTAGCACAAGAAGCAGATAAACTGACCCTTGGGCAAAACCTGAATATAAAGGCCCCCCATGCTGTGGCAACTTTGATAAATACCAAAGGACATCACTGGCTAACAAATGCTAGATAAACCAAGTACCAAAGCTTGCTATGTGAAAATCCCCGTGTAGCTATTGAAGTCTGTAACACCCTAAATCCCACCCCCCTGCTCCCAGTATCAGAGAGCTGGGTCGAGCATAACTGTATAGAGGTGTTGGACTCAGTCTATTCTAGCAGACCTGACCTTCGGGACCAGCCATAGGCATCAGTAGACTGGGAGTTATACATGGTTGGAAGTAGCTTCATCAACCCACAAGGAGAAAGATGTGCAGGATATGCGGTGGTAACTTCAGATGCTATCATTGAAGCCAAACCATTGCCACAGGGTACTTCAGCCCAGAAGGCTGAGCTCATTGCTTTAATTTGGGCTCTAGAACTCAGTGAAGGTAAGACTATAAACATCTACACTGACTCTCAATATGCCTTTCTAACCCTCCAAGTGCATGGAGCATTCTATAAGGAAAAGGGTCTGTTAAACTCTGGGGAAAAGGACGTAAAATATCAACAAGAAATTCTACAATTATTAGAGGCAGTGTGGAAACCTCAGAAGGTGGCAGTCATGCACTGCAGGGGACACCAGCGAGCCTCCACCTCAGCGGCCTTAGGAAACTCTCAAGCTGATTCAGAAGCTCAAAAAGCGGCATCCACCCCTTACCGGGCATCAGTAGTAGCCCCCTTACTCCCTCAAACACCTGACCTGGTACGTACCTATTCTAAGGAAGAAAAAGACTTCTTCTACGCAGAAGGGGGCAAGTAATAAAAGGAGCATGGATCAGGCTGCTAGATGGGAGGGTAGCTGTGCTGCAGTTGCTAGGAGCCACAATCACATTGGCCATGTGCGAAACTACTCATCTAGGACAAGAGTCACTTGAAAAATTGTTAGGCCGGTACTTCTACGTCTCACACTTGCCAGCCCTTGCCAAAGCAGTAGCACAATGGTGTGTTACTTGCCAACAGCACAATGCGAGGCAAGGCCCCACTGTTCCGCCCTGCATGCAAGCTTACGGAGCGGCTCTTTTTGAGTATCTTCAGGTGGATTTCACAGAAATGCCGAAATGTGGAGGTAACAAGTATTTTCTGGTTATTGTGTGTACTTTCTCTGGGTGGGTGGAGGCTTATCCAACACAAACTGAAAAGGCCTACGAGGTAAGCTGTATGCTTCTCCAAGATCTTATTCCTAGGTTTGGACTGCCCTTAAGAATCAGCTCAGATAATGGGCCGGCGTTTGTGGCTGACTTGATACAGAAGACAGCAAAGGTGTTAGCAATCACTGGGAAGCTACATGTCGCCTACTGACCTCAAAGTTCCAGAAAGGTGGAATGAATGAATCGGACTTTCAAAAATAGTTTACAGAAAGTATGTCAGGAAACAGGATTAAAGTGGATACAGGCCTTTCCTATGGTATTGTTTAAAATTAGATGCACTCCTTCTAAGAAAACAGGATACTCCCTTTGTGAAATACTGTATCATAGGCCTCCTCCCATACTACGGGAGCTTCCAGGCACTACCCAAGAGATAGGTCAAATTGAATTACAGCAATAGCTACAAGCTTTAGGAAAAATTAGACAATCTCAACTTGGGTAAATGAGAGGTGTCCCATCAGCTTATTCTCTCCAGTTCACCCTTTCTCGCCAGGTGATCGCGTGTGGATCAAGGACTGGAACGTAGGCCCTTTGTGGCTATGGTGGAAAGGACCTCAGACTGTAATCCTGACCACCCCTATGGCTGTAAAGGTAGAAGGAATCCCAGCCTGGATCCACCACAGCCATGTGAAACCTGCAGTCAGTGAAACCTGTGAGGCAAAACTGAGCATGGACAACCCCTGCAAAGTGACTCTGAAGAGGACAACAAGCCCTGTTCCAGTCACACCCAGAAGCTGACTGGTCTACGCATGGCCAAAGCATGAGGAGAATCATCATAGGACTCATTTTCCTTATAATTTGGACTTGTATAGTAGAAACTTGTCCGGAGCTGCACGCCCCGGCCATAGCGAATGGTAATTGACGATTAAAAACGCCTGAGCTTTATTCATTTCCACCTTGCACCTCCTCCCTATCTTTGCCTTTTCCCCTGTATTAATACCTCATAAAAGATGGCACTCTTCCTGCTTCTTCTTCACCTATTTTTCCCACGCCCGCGAAAATTGCTACCTGACAGCGCAGGCGCCACATGACGTTCGACCAGAGAAACCAATACCTATCTGGCCACACCCTCCGCGATGAGATCATTTTCGCCCTGGCCCAACCCCTTCCCCTCCAAGTGTATATAAGGCACTGCATTACCGCCATTAAGGAGAGACTTGATCAGAGCACTGTCTTGTCTTCATTTCTCGTATCTCTTGTTCCCCAAATTCCCACCCCCTCTTCCAGGGCCTGCAGTGACGATCCCGCGGGCCGGGATAGAAACTTCCACTGATTTTCCCCATATGGAGGACTGCTCTCAGTGTATACATCCAGTTACTGAGGTAGGGCAACAAGTTAAAACAATCTTTTTGTTCTATAGTTACAATGAATGCCTAGGAACTTTAACAGGAACATGTATATATGACACTCAGTACAAGGTATGTAGCCCAGGAAACGACCGACTGGATGTGTGTGAAGTTGCAATTCTGGTACTGGAGTAACCACTGGGGAATCAGAGAAAGGATAAAAGGTATTTTGTACTGCTATTGCATGTTTCCTGTAAGTATGAATTTACTGGAAAGTAAATTACTTTATAAAACAACCATATCAATACCATACCAGGAAAGTAGAGATGACATCAAACTTCATTATAGAGGCTCCATTTCAGCCAAAGCTGTGAAACCAATCACTCTCAAAAGAGTGTGAATTTCATTAGCGGCCACTGTGTGGACATGATTCCATCAGTAGTAGGGGCCGCTGAGTGGATATTAACTACTAGAGGACATTGTGTGAATATATATTGTAGCCACTATGTCTTGGATGTTGAGAATGATCTCAGGGTGCAATGGCAACAGTGGGATTTGGGGGTTATATTTTTCTACATGAACCCTTCCTGTGCAGAATCCTCTGAAGACTGAGGAAAATGAAGTTCTTGTCTCCCAGCTCCCACCATCTGAGGGGAGATGGTCAGAAGAGGCGGGTTCACGTGCCATCTGGTGGCCATCAGGACTCAGCACAGGACGCTCTTGCTCACAGTTTATCGGTGGATGTGGGCCCCCTCCTGGCTCTCTTGAGAAATCACTACAATGCAGTATTCGTTTACTCAGTGCCATCATTTTGGAAATTCACTATCCCGTGTATTTTCCAAAAATAGTGATGGAACTATTATTTAGAAACCACATGGAATGAAAATAATGTAATACAAACTAAAGTTTACACAAAAATTCACTCACAATAGTCCATAGGCTGAAATTTGAAATGCAAAACTATAAACATTCTAGAAGAAAGCCTGCGTGACCTTGGATTTGGTGCTGAGGTTTAACACATAATACCAAAAGCCAAATCACAAAAGAAAAAATACTGATAACACAGACTTTATAAAGCTAAATTTTCAACTCTGAGAAAGAGCCTATTCAGAGAACAAAGACAAGACACAGACTGGGAGAAAGTATTTACAAAATACATATCTGGTTAAAACAATTGTATTAAAAATATAAAGAGATGTTGGGTGGGGTGGCTCATGCCTGTGATCTCAGTTACTCGGGAGGCTGAGGTGAGAGGATTGCTTGAAGCTAGTAGCTTGAGACCAGTCTGAGCAATATAACAAGACACGGTCTCTAAAAATAATGGTAACACAAAATGAACTCTTAAAAAGAAGCAATAAGATAACTAAAAACCCAATTAAAATGAGTAAATAGCTAAATGGACACCTGATCAAATAAAATATACAGATAGCAAATAATCATACAAAAGGGTGCTCAACATATCATTAGGAAATTGTAAGTTACAACAACAATGAGATAGCTGCACACCCTTTAGAACTGCTGAACTCTAAAAGAGCCCTGACAAACCAGTTGCTGGAGGCTGAAGAACAGTAGGAACTGTCATTCATTGCTGGTAGAACGCACAATGGTACAACCACTTCAGAAGACACTTTTGCAGTTTTTTTCCAAAGCTGAACAATTCTCACCTTATAATCTGACAATTGCACCCCTAAATTGCCTGTCTTTAACTGTTTTGAAAAGTTATGTTCAAACATATACCAGCATGTAATTATGTATAGCAGTTCTATTCATAATGGTCAAAATGTAATCAGAATTTCCTTCAATAACTGAATACATAATCAAATTGGGGTGCATCTGTGCAATGCAGTACCATTCATAAATAGAAAGGAATAAACTACACATGCAAAGACATGGGTAAATCCTGCATGTATACTGCTAAGTGAAGGAAGCCAGCCTGAAGAGGCTACCCATCATTTCACCCCATTTTATATGATATTTTGGAAAAGGCAAAATTACAGAGATAAATGAATCAGTGGTTACATAGGGTGGGTGTTTGAAGTATTCTGTATGGTACTTTAATGGTGGATACCTGACACTATGCATTTTATAAAACTGATAGAATTTTACAGCCCAAAGAATAAATCACAAGCTACACAAATTAAATCAAACTATTTAGGGTGTAGTAGTATCCAAGGATAAAATACAGAATGGGACCAAGAATCTAACTGTATTACAAATTTATGGAAAAGCTCACTGCAGGTGATGGGCAGAAGGTGTTAACCTAGGTCACTTTGGAAATGAGTAGAATCTATAGACTAAAAGCAGAATATACTGAATATAAATAGTGGACTCTATTTTATAAAGTTCTCTCCCTCAGGTGTAATAGTTAATTTAAAACTATTACATCTGTAAAAAGAAAAAAAACCTGTTTTTCATCTATACTCTCAATACTTCACTTCTGACAACAAATATATGAGGGGTTTTCCCATATCAACCAATTCTCCGACTTTCTGGACACCAGCTGGGTGCCATATAATTCAATTTATGACATGAATTAACTGGAGTTATTACATACCTAATAGTTTAAGGGCTCAATAACACCAAACTGCCCCCCACTTCAGATGCCAATCACAACTAGTAAATCCCCAGTTTACTCACACTTCTGTATGACTTGGCTGCAAATTGAACAGTCCCACACCTCCTCCTCAGGATTGATAATTTGCTATGATGGCTCATAGAACTCAGAGAAACATTTACTTATGTTTACTGGTTAATATGATCTCAATGTTGGTGTCCCCCCAAAATTCATATGTTGAAACCTAACCTCCAAGAGTATGGTTTTAACAGGTAATTCATCATCAAGTGTTGAGGGCAGTCAGGGACCCCGAACACAGGGACTGGCTGGAGCTGTGGCAGAGGAACATAAATTGTGAAGATTTCATGGACATTTATCAGTTCCCAAATAATACTTTTATAATTTCTTATACCTGTCTTTACTTTAATCTTGTTATCTTTGTAAGCTGAGGATGTACATCACCTCAGGACCACTGTGATAATTGTGTTAAGTGTACAAATTGATTGTAAAACATATGTGTTTGAACAATATGAAATCAGTGCACCTTGAAAAAGAACAGAATAACAGCGATTTTTAGGGATCAAGGGAAGACAACCATAAGGTCTGACTGCCTGTGGGGTCAGGCAAAAAGAGCCATATTTTAATTCTTGCAGAGAGCCTATAAATGGACGTGCAAATAGGATAGATATCACTAAATTCTTTTCCTAGGAAGGAATATTAATATTAATACCCTGGGAAAGGAATGCATTCCTGGGGAATGTCTATAAACAGCCACTCCGGGAATGTCTGTCTTGCACAGTTGAGATAAGGACTGAGATATGCCCTGGTCTCCTGCAGTACCCTCAGGCTTACTAGGGTGGGGAAAAACTAACTCTGCCCTGGTAAATTTGTGGTCAGACCAGTTCTCTGCTCTCGAACTCTGTTTTCTGTTATTTAAGATGTTTATTAAGACAATATGTGCACCGTTGAACATAGACCCTTATCAGTAGTTCTGCTTTTGCCCTTTGTCCTGTTGCCTCAGAAGCATGTGATCTTTGTTAGACCTTTACTAGTAGTTCTGCTTTTTGCCTTTTGAAGCATGTGATCTTTGTACCTACTCCCTGTTCTTACACCCCCTCCCCTTTTGAAACCCTTAATAAAAACTTGCTGGTCAGAGACTTAGGTGGGCATCACAGTCCTATCAATATGTGGACCCCCAGCGGCCCAGTTATAAAATTCCTCTCTTTGTACTCTTTCTCTTTATTTATCAGCCGGCTGACACTTATGGAAAATAGAAACAACCTATGTAGAAATATTGGGGGTGGGTTCCCCCAATAGTCAAGGCTCTGCCCTCATGAATGGCACAAGTGCCAATATAAAAGAGTCTGTAGGTAGCCTGTTTATCCATTCTGCCATGTGAGGACATGGCTAGAAGGTACTATCTCTGAGAGATGAGCCCTCACCAGACATGGAATCTTCCAGTGCCTTGATCTTAGACTTTCCAGGCTTCAGAATTATATGCAACAAATTTATGTTGTTTAAAAGTTACCCAGTCTATGGTATTTTGTTACAGCAACCTGAAAGGACTAAGACCCCAGTTTATTATAAAGGACATGGTAAAGAAAACACATGAACAGCCAGATAAGGGGGCACACAAAGCAAGATTTGGAAGGGTCTCACGTGCGGAAGCTCTGTCCTCATGGAGTTGGGGTTTGCCATGCTCCCTGCACTTGGATGTATTTAACAATTTAGAATCTCTTTAAACCCCATCTTTTAGGATTTTTTAAGAGACAAAGTCTTGCTCTATCCCAAGCCTGGAGTGCAGGGGTACAATGATAGCTTACTGCAGCCTTCAACTCCTGCCCTCAAGCAATCCTTCTGCCTTAGTTTCCTGAGTAGCTGGGACTACATGTGGACACTACTACACCCAACTGTCTTATTTTCTGTAGAGATGGAGTCTCACTGTGTTGCCTAGGCAGGCCTCAAATTCCTGGCCTCAAGTGATCCTCCACCTCTTTCAGGGATTTTTATGGAGGCTTTATCACATAGCTGTGAAACTCACTCATTTTCTGCCACCGGACTTACTTCGGTCCTGGATGAATAATATTGAAGATATGTGCTTAAAATATTCCTAACATCAGAATTTGTGCATGTGTTTTCTTCCCCAGGAAAGCTATAAACAGTGAAAATTTCACTGTAAGCTTCCCTGTGTCCTCTCTCCCTTCCCGCTCCCTGAAACTAAAAGGAATGTTAAAAGCCTGTTTTTCTGTCACCAGCGGACCTTATCTATGCTCCCAATTCCGATTCCTTTAAACACAGTTTGTAAAATCCTGTGAGATCCTGTCTCCTTTGCCCTGCCGCTGCAAGGTTATAAAGTCATCAAACTTAAGTTACAATTCCAGTTTTCCTCAAGATCTGAGACATGTTAATTGTCTTTGTTTCTCACTCTGGTAACATCTTTGCCACCTTAAAGCATTTAAAAGGTGGTCAAAAAATCTAACACTGGCTACCCGCTGAGGACCCCTTCCACGCTGTGGAAACTTTGTACTGCCACTCTGCTCAATAAAGCCTACAGCTTTTTTCTCTCGGTCCGATCCGTGTCTCTCCCACCGCGGGCTACCGCGACACCAATTCTTTGGCGTGGCTAAGAACCTTTGGGGTTATAATGAGACCAGAAACCCAAAACGATGGTGACTGAGAGTACTACTAATGCCCTGTGTTTTGGTCACACTCTCACCTAGGTGAGAACCTGACCAAAAGGGGAGAGTTATTAAACAAATTATGGCAGGCTATTGTTCTGGACTGGGCTCCTGCATTAGGCCACAACAGACCAGGCCAAACTAGAATGGAGTCACTGATGCTAAATGCCACTCAACCAAACTGAAGCTTTAAGGAAGCAGATAAATCCCAAAACAGACCAGTGTTTCATGAAAAAGAAGTGATTCCAGTCTACCTGAGTCAGCATAAGGAAATCCCCTCTGCTTTAACCCTTACCCAAAAAGTAACCTGATATTAACTGTGAACCCAAAATATCTGAGACAGGTCTCAGTGAATTTAGAAAGTTTATTTTGTCAAGGTTAAGGACACATCCATGACACAGTCTCAGGAGGTTTTGATGACATTTACCCAAGTTGGTCAGGGTAAAGCTTGTTTCATACATTTTAGGGAGACATAAATACATCAATCGATACATGTAAGATTTACACTGGTTTGATCTGGAAAGGTGGAACAACTCAAGGGGTGGGGGCTTCCAGGTCATAGGTAGATTTTAAAATTTTCTGACTGGGAATTAGTTGAAAGAGTTGTTATCAATAGAAAGGAATGTCTGGGTGGATAAGGGGTTATGGAGACCTAGGTTTTATTATGCAGATGAAGCCTTCAAGTAGCAGTCTTCAGGGAAAAAAAGATTATAAATGTTTCTTATCAGACCTAAGGTCTGTGTTGATGTTAATGCTGGAGGGGTATAATGAGGCATGTCCAACCCCCTCTTTCACAATGGTCTGAACTAGATTTTCTGGTTAACTCTGGAATCCCCTTGGCCGAGAGGAGTCCATTCAGGTTGTTAGGGGCCTTAGAATTTTACATTTGGTTTACATAACCAATCAGCTGTTATTTTCCATTGTTCTGTTTCCTTGTTTCCATCTTACAAAACTCACTGTTCTGCTATTGCCCAGTGGGAACTGAGACCAAATAAGAACTTCTGAATTCCACACTGAGATCAAATAAGTACAATGATGACAGAGAGTGGAGTCATGATGACAATGCCCAAAATTTTGGTCAATTTCTAAAAATTAATAGGCTGATCAAAAGTGGGGAGTTGCTAAATTTGGGCTTTAGAAGCCTCCCAACAAGTCCTTGTAAAGAACTACAACCTAAAGTATATAAACAAACTGAAAATCTGACTTAGAAATGTGTTTATAACAAATAGCTGAGGCTAAACCAATCACAGCTGCCAAGTGTCAGCCAATGGCAGGTGGCCAACTGTTCAAACTAGGTTCCATAAAGGCTAATCCAGGCTGTAACCAATGGCGCTGTCTCTGTATTTCACTTCTGTTTTCTGTATGTCACTTTCTTTTCTCTGGTTATAAATATAACCTGCAGATGTCATGTGGCAGAGCATTCTGAACCATTTTTGGTCCTGACTGCTGCCTGATTCTAGAATCTCAAACAAAAGCCAGTTAAGATCTGCAAACCTAGATGTGCTGTAATTTTGTCTTTTAACAGTTGGGTCCTGAAAATGATGGCCTATTAAGCTGAAGTTAATTAAAAATCATTTAAGGTCATCATTGGTGTCATGCACGTCCCTGTGAAAAGACCACCAAACAGGCTTTGTGTGAGAAATAAGGCTGTTTATTTCACCTGGGTGCAGGTGGGCCAAGTCCGAAAAGATTCAGCGAAGGGAGACAGGGGTGGGGATGTTTTATAGGATTTGGGTGGGTAGTGGGAAATTACAGTCAAAGGGGGTTGTTCTCTTGCAGGCAGGGGCGGGGGTCACAAGGTGCTCAGTTGGGGAGCTTTTGAGCCAGGAGAGGAATTTCACAAGGTTAATCACTCAGTTAATGTAGGGGAGTAACAAGTCACAATGGTGGAATGTCATCAGTTAAAGCAGGAACCAGCCATTTTCACTTCTTTTATTTATTTTTTATTATACTTTAAGTTCTAGGGTACATATGCACAATGTGCAGGTTTGTTACATAAGTATACATGTGCCGTGTTGGTGTGCTGCACCCATTAACTCATTTACATTAGGTATATCTCCTAATGCTATCCCTCCCCCTTCACCCCACCCCACGACAGGCTCCAGTGTGTGATGTTCCCCTTCCTGTGTCTTTTTAAAGTTTTCTTTGTGCTTTTCTAAACTGGGAATGGGGATTTAAAAAGAAAAAACACGGTGTCAGCCTGTGCATGTTAGTTTTCTTATACAGAATATTGCCATGATTTTCTTTCTCTTTGGAAGAGATATAGAAAGTCACAGCATTTGGGATTTAGATTGTTTGGGTTTAATAAAGAGCACGAACCCAAAATAATTTTGTACAGTGTATTCTGACCAGAAGAATGCTTTAACTTACCAAAAGTGTCTTGATAAAGCAGTAGAGCCAATCCTATGAATGAGTCTAGAAGGAACTGGGCTATGCTAGACTGGCACCATTGCTCTTGCCAGAAGCTGAGAATTTCGTAGAATCCCCTTACCCTAGATGGTTTTAGGGTTAGCTTTTATCAGTGAGATGAACTTACATGAGACTTGGAAAGCAGAAAAAAAGTGGAGGTCAGTACCCTTCAAAGGACACAAAGATGCTTAGGTGCCTGGTGTGTCCCAGATTTTCCTCAATCTTTTCCATTCCACATCCAACTCATTCTGTGGACTGCTAGTCAACCAGCTGGGGCTGCAAGCGTACTACTTGGTACTTGGCATCAGCTCTACTGAAGCTGTGGCTTCCATAAACCTTTCCACATGTCTCTCTCTTCACACACCAACTTTGGCAAGTCTATTAGTCTACTCTCACACTACTGTACAGATACTACCCGAGACTGGGTAGTTAACAAAGGAAAGAGGTTTGACTCACAGTTTCGCATGGCTGGGGAGGCCTCAGGAAACTTACGATCATGGTGGAAGGGGAAGCAGCCACCTTCTTCAGAAGGCAGCAGGAGAGTGAGTGTGTGAAGGAGGAACTGTCAAACACTTATAAAACCATCAGATCTCATGAGAACTCCCTCACTATAATGAGAATGACATGGAGAAAACTGCCTCTATGGTCCAATCACCTCCCACCAGGTCCCTCCCTCGACATGTGGGGATTACGATTCAAGGTGAGATTTGGGTGGGGACACAGCAAAAACATATCAGCAAGCAGACATACAGGGATTCTCAGGTTTTCCAGCAAGTTCTGACCTGTCCGCCTATGTCAATGCCTCAAGTGAAAGTGCTAGGACTGTTCTTCTGGTACCTGCCTTCCAGACCTTCACTTCCCAGTTTGTCACACATTTGTGTAACCTTGAATCCTATATTAAACTCTGTTTTCCTTAATAGTGAATGTAGGTGCCTTAGATAATAGTTTCTTGCTTGACTCTGTTGGTAATAAACAGGGTGGAAGTAGTGGTTGTGGTTGCCGTGTATATCAGTGTGAATCCAGTGAAGACAGCAGAGCCAAGACAAGTGTTTGGAAAACAGAGTTTAATCTGGATAAAGCCAAGGGAGAACTTAAATAGGCTGTTTTTAAGTTACTGCAGCCTGTAACAAAAACATATTCTATACCTGACTTTAGCCACCTTACGTTCAGAGGTCCCAAGTGACTGATTATTTTGTTGTGACCTATTTGTATATTTGATTTGTGCCCGTTTTTCTTTTATTTCTGTTTAGGTAACCCTGTTTGCTATAATGAATTATTCCCTCCCACCATTATGCCTTCCCTTTGAGTCTCTTTCAGAACCAGTCATTTAACTTTAGATAGAAAGACTTTTCAGAATTGTGCTGAACTGGATGACAATCCCTGGGGTTCTTTTTCAGATCTATCTAAATCATGGGCTCACGACAATCGTTGTGAAGGCTGTGTGATCATTTCAGAATCTTTCATTGGTTTCACCATGGGCTATATATTTTTTAAGTTCATTTGTGTCTTTTGAAGAAATTCTACACACCTGAAACTATGCTATAGATCTTTACTGAAAGTCTCCAGGTAACACTTTTTAATATATTTTCGGCATAAGTAAAATACTTTTGTTCTGTACACAATGGCAAATGTCATCAGAAGAAATTAGGCTCCAGAAAGAACTTTTAAAACAAGCAAATCATTGTATTACTCTTAAATTTTATTAACGTCTTCAGTTTGTGCGTCATTTAAAATGAGACATGTTTGCTTTAAAAAGCATTCTTATACATAAATAGACCAAGGAACAGTTAGGTTATTGATCCCTAAAACATGCACATCAATTTTATTCAGGTGTGTATAAGAAAGGGAAATAAACTTGAAACCTTTTTCTTTGGATTAAAAACATTTGGAAATTATTCAGGAATGCCAAATGTTTTTCTGGGACAGATGTATTTTCCAATAGGAAATGCTGATGCAATTAAGAGGCATTAGTGTTGATAAAGAAGACTGGAAAAACATTTGTGCTATGCTAGATAAACAAGAAAAGAGTTCAAGTGGGCCTAAGATATATGTCAAATAAATGAATCAGATAGCATGAATTGAAAGGTTTGGATGGAAGAACAGGTACCATAAGCTAGATTATGGGACACATATATGTTCAAGGCACATGACTAGGCTAAACAGGTGGCTAGATTCTACAGACTAATTTGTTCATTCATTGAGAAAGTGTAAAATGTAATATAATTTCAATTTAATGGCACTTATTGATAAATAAATGCAATTGGATCTAGGGTAGAAAATGTCTTCCTTTCAGATACACACCAGAAATGCATACTAGATAACAGATGCCAGTAGCGATATGATTACAGTCCAATTTTCTTACACTGCAGTTAAATGGTTAAACTGTTTTGTATTAATTCTATATGTCATACTATCTATTCTCTTTCAAGTTTCACAAAAGAATTCATCAAAACTAGGCAGATTTAAGAATTTATTAAACCACAAAGAATGCTCAAACTATTATTCAACAGGAGTCAAGCCCAAACCCTAGAGTTGACTGCTGACCGTATTAGGTTTGGCCTTTTCCCAGAATGGAAACACTTTTCCCACACTACCTCCCCTTTGCACAGCTAAAATGCTAACACATCCATTGTGGTTCCCTTCTTTTTCTTTGGCAAGTCAGAGGAATTTACCTCCCCGCTCCCTCTACTACATATTCTATTAGTGACATGATTTCCCTAAATATTCACAGAAGAAGAAGGAACACAATTAAAAAACTGCAACCTTCAACAATATTTAAATCTTCATCTTCTCAAATCAACTGCAATGGGAAAACAGAAGATACCAAGCTATCCACTGTATTGTGAATGATCAGCACACTGAACTTTATTCCTGAAAGGGAATACTAGGAGAACAAGGATAATCTGTGTGCTTCTAATGGCCTAGCAAAATGCTCCCCATCTGAACATTTCTAACTGAAATAAGAATGTTTCATACTTTGAGCTCTTAGAAGGAAGCAGCACAAACGTCATTACAATTCCCCAAATCACAACTATTATCCATTTATATTGTTTTGAAGCACCTAAAACTTCTCATTAACAAAAGACATTAAAATGAGATGTTAGCAATACTGTCTCTTGAATACTTCTGTGTGCACATACAAAATTTCTCCACAGTTTTAGAAGATAGCTCATAAGACTAGTGGCGACAGCTTTGTGCAATTAAAAACAAAAATGTTGCTCTAAATAGATGACACTAGTAAACAAACCAAAGAAATAAACAAAAGCCATTTTAAGGCTACTGCTGCAATGAATGGTTCAATCTGAAGTTCATGGGAATAAACTGGTTGATAAGACAAAGGTAAACCTGGAGGCATGGAACAAGATTTTAAAAAGTGAGAAGAGGGTTGAAGAGACTGGCAGATACCATCTGTCAGTATGTGAAAGGCTTGAGTCACATGGATTGCTTTTAACTCCTTGTTCTCTCATATCCTTGGTTAATGATAACTTTTTCTTATTTCTTCACACAGCTTGGCCATGTAAATCCACCACAGAGAGGTGAGACAATGATATAGATGAATACCTGGAGGGAGGAGGAGGGCAATTTTATTTTCTTGAATCAATCATGTTATTCTAAATAATATATATAGGAAAGTAGAGCCTTATTAAAAAATACTTCTGATTCCATTAGAGTAGCAGTTATGTAGTAATGGAACACACTAATCAAGTATTTTCCAAGACAGAAGTGTAGTTAAAATTGTCCTTTTTGGTGTAACTCACACCCGCTTGAATTCTAGCGTTTCCTTCAGTGGGAGAGAAAGCAGTGGGGTTGTTGCTCTTCACTGGTAACTCGGCAGAATCAAGGCTAAATGAGCAACTCTTACTGACGTGTGATTAACAAGTCATAAAAAAATCACAAATAAGCATAATTCTCCTGAACTATGATTTCATTAATTATATTTTTAGGTTTTGCACATGAATTTAATTTGTGATTAATATAAGAATATATTTTAAAAGCCTGAGTAGAAGGCTTTCATCTGTATCACTTATGGGAAAGAATACTGCTATGAACTGTTCAGTGGATAACGACACAATAATTACGATGACCAAAACAAAGAAAAGCAGATGATGTAAGTAACATTGCAAAAATACTGGTGCTATTACAGATGTGTTTGCTTTTTAATTTTAGATTTTAATTTTAAATTATAAAATAGTCACTACTTGTTCACATTATTATATTACAAAAAAACAGATTTTAAACATTAGGTTCACTGCATTAGTCACTTTATTTTGCTTTATTTTTATTTTTTATTTTTGTAGAGATAGGGTGTCACTATGTTGACCAGGATGGCTTCAAACTCCTGGCCTCAAGCGATCCTCCTGCCTCAGCTTCCCAAAGTTCTGGGATTACAGGAATAAGCCACTATGCCTGGCTTTATTTTGCTTTAAATTGCAACTTCTTGAGATCTTTAAGTGACTGATTTCATTACTCGCAAGCTTGGAAAAGGATGCATTTATGAATTGCATACCCTTTGCTCCAAAAGTGAGCAGCATTTGCCTTGTAGGGAACTGTAAATATGGTCAGGGTTGGGAGGCAGATTACAGCAAATTCTGTTTATTAATGAATAGGTTGAACTTCTGACATCATATTCACACATACACAAGAAACAAATGTAAAGTTTACCAACTTGATGTAAAGTTGACTATTTGTCACAGCTGTAATATAAGGATTTTTGAAGCTGAAGTACATCTCGTTAGGTGACAACACCTTTTGGCAAAGATTGATATTGCATTTAGAGCTGTGCTCTGCATGTAGTAAGTAATCAGTAAATATATTCTGAATTTAACAAAAATTCAGCTGCACAAATCAACCTAAACTCCCAGACCAAACAATAAGAAGCTAAGCTCAGGAGCCTAAAATGTGATGTTAAAAAGAGAAGCCTGAGCAAGGAACCATTCAAGGCCATGACAATTACTTCCAGTATAAAATCTACAGATCTATGACTGCTCTTCTCTTTTAGATAAATCCAACTGTCTAAGGCAGAGGACCCTTAAACTGTGGTCGAGGAGACGCAGGGTCAGAGGTATCTGCTTGGAGGTAACTTTGGGCTTCTGGACATGACTGGAGGATGGGGAGGAAAGGCAACTTTATCTGACCATGAACAGGGTGAAGAACCCCCCACCCGTTAGCAATAGTTTTAAAAGTTGTGGTTTAGGACCTCTTTACACACTCAAAAATTACTGAGGACTTCAAAGAGTTCTTGTTTAAGGGGGATTATAATTATCAGCATTTGCCATATTAGAAATTAAAACTTTAAAAATACATAATTAATATACAAATAAAAACAATAAACCCATTACATATAAACAGAAATAACTTTATTTAAAATAACTACATTTCTGTGATGTCAGTTTTATATGTCTCTTTATATATAATAATTCTCAATAGGAAGGAGGGGTTTAAGTAGAGATATTTCCTATGTGACTTCATAGGAAAGCCACTGCCTGGTCATGTGTTTCACTATTAAAAGACATATGTAGCTCATTTCAGAGTGTTACTCACTGAGAAATAATTCTAGTACCTAATTTCTTAGAGACTGAAAAATAAAGCCGTACACTAAAAGGACAAAAACTTACAATTGATACGATGATGATAATGATCGTGAGCTTGAGGTTCTTCATACACATGGCTCGAGCAAGATTTCTGCTGGTAGTTTTGAAGGTGACAGACTAGAAAAGAGACAAGAATTGTTTAACCCCTGGCACTGACTACATGAATGATTTGCAATAACAACATGCGAACATTTTATTTCCATTAATTCTGTTTAAGTCCAATGATCTCTCTTTACAAGTAGAGACTGGCCATTCATACTCAATAGCTGCCAAAAGCAAGACTCTGCCAGGCCTATCATAAGCAGTATGAGCCCAATTAAAAGGCTTCCCTCTTTTTTCTTCTCCACTGCAGCAATGCACATGATGTTGAGCACCAGAAGTGGTTCTTCCCCTAGTGGAAAAGCATTTTCCTCTCTATACTTCCAATAAGAAAGGCTCCTTTAAAGCCAGCTGACTGCAAGCACATTTGCCTATTCTGCCCAGTATAATTCTGGGGCTTTGAGCCATAAAAACCTGTTTGATTTCCATAGGAAGATATGTATTTACTTTAGTGAGGGCCAAAACCCATAGAACTTCATTCCTTCTGCTATCCATTTTCTTTTGCCTCATCAATTTCTCAGTATCTACTGAACGATTCCCACCAGGATACAAGGAGTTTAAAACAAAAAGGCAACCAACCAACCAACCAACGAAACCTCCTAATAATCCAGCAATTCCACTCTGGGTATGTACCCAACAGATTTATGAACAAATTCACCAAAAGACATATACAAAAATGTTCTGGATAGCACTACTTTTCATACCTTAAACTGGAAACCACCCAAATGCCCATCAACTGTACAATGCATAAATAAATTGTAGGAGAGTCATAACATGGTATACAATACAGCAATGACAATTCACAATCTACTACTACATTTACCCAATTTACCACAGATGAATCTCATAAACATCATTTTGAGCAACAGAAACTTGACATAAACAGAGTACCTGCTATATTTTATTATTTATTTTGAGACAGGGTCTTGATCTGTCGCCCCAGCTGGAGTGCCGTGGCACAATTACGACTCACTGCAGCTTCGACCTCCTGGGCTCCAACGATCCTCCCACCTCAGCCTCCCGAGTAGCTGGGACTATAGTTGTGTGCCACCACTCTAGGCCCCTGCTGTATTTTATTAATCTATGTGGAGAAATCAGGACAGTGGCCACCTTTGGAGGGGAGCAGCGACTAACAGAAGGCAAAAGGGAGCTTCTGGGGTCCTGTTCATGCTCTAGTTCTTAATCTGGGTGTTGGTTCTACATGGTATGTTCACTTTGTGAAAATACAAGTTGTATGCTCACAGTTGACGCACTTATGTATATCATACTTCAACATACTGGTTTTAAAAAAAACCACTCCCTTAACCATAGATTAATCTCCAACCACATACACCACAAAGTCTCTGCGGTAGAACAACTGACAGGGGCACCAGCCTTTGGGTTTCACTTGATGAAGAGTGCACAGGATGCCACCTGGAGGCACAGACCAAAACTGGTTACATCTAGAGCTAAATATATATGTTGAATAGAATATACATATGGACTAGAACTTTTGAGAAGAAATAGTGCTTAAAGTGTGGAGACAAAAAAAGCAATGGGGGCAAACAGTCCTTAATGGAACTAAGTTAATATGGGAAACAAGATAGAATAATAGTAATAAAAAATGTCTAATAAGTATCCTCAGATACAAGACATAATTGCACTAGTTTCACACAAAGTCATCAGAGGACATAAAAAATTAGATAACATAAGACAATATTCCAAAAACTGTATTTTAATAAAATGACTGGCATAATTTTTTAAAAGCAGAACATAAATGAGCAAAAGCAGCTTCTGCAGTAACAATTCAAAAAAAATTGCTCTGAAAACAGAGCAAAATGTCTAGGTTGTAAATTATGAAAGAAGATGTAAGATACATGGAAAACTGATCAAGCAAATCCAGGATCGATTTATAAAATCAACAGATACTTAATATGTGCTTATTATGTGCCTGGTACTGATTTAGGCACCTATTAGCAGTCACAGGAGAGAATACAACCAAAAGAGAAAGATCAATAATCAAAGGACTAACTGAAGAAAATATCCCCCAAATAAGAAATACTTGAATCTTCAGACTAAAAGGACCTACGTACCATGTGGCAAGAATATTGAAAAAAGGCAAATGTTACTTTTAGTAACATTTCAGAACTCCAACCTTTTGTTTCTACTCATTTTATGTTTTTCTGCCTTGAAGTATAATTGGCAAATAAAAATGGCATATATTCAAGGTATACAATGTGATATTCTGATATATGTATACATCATGAAATGATTACCACAATCAAGCTAAGTAAAATATCCATCACCTCACATAGTTACTTGTTTGGATGTGTGGTGAGAATGCTTAAGATTTATTCTTATAGCATATTTCAAATATTCAATACATTATTATTAACTATAGTTGCCATGCTGTATGTCCAATATCCAGAACTTATTCATCTTATAACTGTAAGTTTATACACTTTGACCAACATCTCTCCATGTCTCCACCCCCTGGCAACCACTATTCTCTCTCTGCTTTTTTGAAATCAACAATTTTCTTAGATCCCATATATAAGTGAAATCATACAGTATTTGTCCATTTGTATCTGGTATATTTCACTTAATATAATGTCTTCTAGTTTCATCCACATTTTAGAATTGTTTTTTCTATTCTGTGAAAAATGCCATTGGAATTTCAATAGGGATTGTGTTGAATCTGTGTATTGCTTTGGGCAGTATGAACATTTTAATAATATTGATTCAAACATAGAATATCTTTCCATTGATTTGTGTCTTCTTCAATTTCTTTCATCAGTGTGCACATTTTTTACATCCTTGGTTAAAATATATTCATATTTTACTCTTTTTGATGCTATCATAAATGGGCTTTAAAAAAAAAATTTTTTTTTTTTTTTTGAGATGGAGGTCACCCCTCTGTAACCCAGCCTGGAGTGCAGTGGTGTGATCATAGCTCTCTGCAGCTCTGAATTCCTGGGTTCAAGCAATTCTCCATCTTCAGCCTCCCAAGTAGCTAGGACTACAGGCGCACCCCATCATACCTAATTTTTTCTTTTTGTTTTTTTTTTTTGTTTTTTTTTTGTTTTGTAGAGATAAGGTCTCACTTTGTTGCCCAGGCTGGTCTTGAACTTCTGGATTTTAGAGATCTTTTGGCTTTGGTCTCCCGACATATTAGGATTATAGGTATGAGCCACCATGCACAGCCTTGATTTATTTTTCTAATAGATTGTAATCTAGATAGTAACAGTGTGATTTAGGGTGGGGAAAAGACACTCCAGAAAAAAATAACTGTGTGATTTAGGAGGCTGTGGATCACAGCCAGTGGAGCTGGAGACTGAGATCAAGCCAGAGGGCAGTCAGTCAATAATGCCTACATAATAAAACCCCAATAAAAACTCTGAACACTAAGGCTTGGGTAAGCTTCCCTGTTGGGCAATGCTCTGTACATTTTGTCACAGATTGATGCCAAGAGAGTAATGTGTCCTGACGCCATGGGAAGAGGACAACAGAAGCTCTACATTTGGTATCTTCCCAAACTCCACCCTATACACTTTTTCCCTTGGCTGGTCTTACTATGCATAATTTGCCTGTAATAAACCATAACTGTGAGTATAACAGTGTTTATGGAGTATTATAAATCCTTCTAATGAACTATCAAATCTGAGGGTGGTTTGGGGAATCCCCAAACTTGCAGTTGGTGTCATAAGTGAGGGTGGACTTGAGTAAACTGTATAGTTGTTCATGCCATGGCTCCATCATGAGTGGATGGCTTGACTGAGATCCTGTTGCTCTGCCCCTCTGTGTTGCCAATCAGTTTAGCCTGGAGACCTCATTAACTTCTTTAAGCCATAGTACCTTTTTTACCTCTTTCCATCCAACATGGGACAAGAATGTCTGGGAATAAGTCTCCCCAGTGACATGGGATAAACTTACATCTAAAATGCTAATCATCAATGCTTTCAGAAGAGAAAAATTTTGATCAAAAGGGGGAAATGAGAAAAGAAAAACAGCTCAGAGCAGCCTGAGCTATGTGAGGTATATAAAATTTATCAGGCCCAGAAGACATGAGTATGGGGACTTCAGTCACACCCCCCACACAATACCCAGAGGGGCAACTGTTTAAAGGCATTTTGTTGCTGACTAGCTCCCTCGACCATTATCTTCATGTTCCTGGAATCTGTGATACAAAGGACAATGTATAGCCAATCAATAACTTGTTATTTTAATGTAAATTCTTGGTAAACAAATTAGATACTGCCTCTCCTTTTTTCCTTTAAAAACCTACTTGTAACGGCTGCTAATTAGTTTCATTCAGAGCAACTTGAATCTACGCTTCTGGGTTGCAGTCCTCAAACTTGGCCCAAATAAAAAACGTGTAAGCTATATAGTTGTTGAGCTTCTTAGATGCCTAAACTCTTCATGCACTGAAACGCGGCAATATTCAGAGAATTTTGAGAGAAAATGATCTTAACCCTAGACTTCTACACTAGTCAACATTGTTCAAATATGAGACCAAAATAACACTTTTGTTCTTGAAGGGATTATCACCCACAAACTCATATGAAGATGATGTGTGAGGATATACTACAAAGACTAATTCACAATACATAATTCAAGAAAGAGGAAGATGATGTAGATGAGAAAAAGCAGTGAGGAATGAAACTAATAAATCCGAACATAGTTGTGTGATTCAACAGGTTGTAATGGAGATTCCTCCACCATCCTCAGGTCAACACCTGAACACTGACAAACCACCTGTTAAAACAAGTTCACCTATAAAGAACAATTGTTAGATGTTGCCCTAAGATATGCCTGTGTCCTAATCCCTGTGAATGTGACATATGTGATATTATCTGGAAAAGGGGTCTTTACAGATGTGATTATGTCAAGAATCTTGAGATGAAGAGCGTATCCTGGATTATACATATGAGCCCTAAATGACATCACAAATGTCTCTAGAGAAGGAAAGTAGATGGAGACTTGACACACATGCAAAGGAGAAGGTAATGTGAATATGGAGGCAGAGACTACAATGATACAGCCACAAGTCAAGAAATACTGGCAGCCACCTGAAGTTGGAAGAGGCACGAACAGATTCTCTCCTAGAGCCTCTGGAAGGAGTGTAGCCCTGCTAACACCTTAATTTCAGCCCAGTTATGCTAATTTTGAACTTCTGAAATCCAGCGGTGGGAGAAAATAAATTTTTGTTGTTTTAAGCCACCAGATTTGTGATAATTTGTGATAGCAGCCACAGAAAGCTAATAACCATATATAAAAAGTTGAAAACCAAATATAAAAAGACACTCTTAAAACCAGCCAAAGGGGGCCAGGTGTGGTGGCTCATGCCTATCTTTCCAGCACTTTGGGAAGCCAAGGTGGGAGGATCACGTGAGCCTGGGAGTTTGAGACCAGCCAGAGCAACATAGGGAGACCCCTATCTCTAAGAAAAATTTTAAAAATTAGCTAAGTGTGATGGCGCATGCCTGTGGTCCTACTTGGGAGGCTGAGGCAAGGCAGGAGGATCACTTGAGCCCGGGAGGTGGAGGCAGCAGTAAGCCATGATCATGCCCCTGCACTCCAGCCTGGGTGACAGAGAGAGACTCTGTCTTAAAAAAAACAAAACAAACAACAACAATAAAAACAGCCAAAGGTGGGGTAAGAATCACTATTTTTCAAGTAAGACTAAGAGAGATGACAATCTCTCCAAGAACATGTGAAAGCCAAAGAAAAATGGAATGGCATTTTTAAAGCACTAATTTTTTTTTTAAATTGACATTGTGAAAAACTAAAAAACTATAAAGTATTCTTCAACAAAATGATGAAACCAGATTTTCAGACAAAAGCTTAGAGAATCTCCCATCAGGATCAACATTGTAACAAACAATAAAAGAACTTCAGTTTGAAGCAAAAAAATCGTACATGGAAACAGAACTGCAGAAAACAATAAAGAACAACAGAAAGAATTGCAGGCATATCTCCTTTTATTGTACTTCATGTTATCGCACTTCATGCATACTGGTGTTTTTTTACTTTTTTTTTCAAATCAAAGGTCTGTGGAAACCCCATGATGAGACTATCAGCACCATTTTTCTGGTGTTTTTTTTTTCTGCTTGGCCTGTACTTTTTGTTTCTTTTTATTATTATTATTATACTTTAAGTTCTGGAATACACGTGCAGAACATGCAGGTTTCTTATATAGGTATATACGTGCCATGGTGGTTTGCTGCATGCATCAACCTGTCATCTACATTAGGTATTTCTCCTAATGCTCTCCCTCCCCTAGCCCCAACTCCCCGACAGGCCCCAGTGTGTGATGTTGCCCTCCGTGTGTCCATGTGTTCTCACTGTTCGACTCCCACTTATGAATTAGAAAATGCAGTGTTTGGTTTTGGCAGCACCATTTTTCTGACAGCATGTGATCACTTCATGTCTGCGTTTTGTTATAACATTTCAAACTTTTCATTATTTTCATTCTATCTGTTATGACGATCTGTGACCTTTGATGTTACTATTGTGATTGTTTTAGGGTGCCATAAACTATGCCTATATAAGATGATGGAGCTAACTGATAAATGTTGTGTGTTCTAACTGTTCCACTGACCAGCTATTCTCTTATCTCTCTCCGTCTCAGGCCTCCCTATTTGCCGAGACACAATATTGAAATTTGGCCAATTAATAACCTTACAATGGCATCTATGAATTCAAGTGAAAGGAAAAGTCATACATCCCTTGCTTTAAATCAAAAGATAAAAATAATTAAGCTTAGTGAGTAAGGCATGTTGAAAGCTGAGATGGGTCTAAAGTTTGGTGTCCTGTGACAAACAGTTAACCAAGTTGTGAATGTAAAGGAACAGTTCTTGAAGGAAATTAGGAGTGCTACTCTAGTGAACACACACATAAGAAAGCAAAACAGCCTTACTGCTGACATGGAGAATGTTTCAGGGGTCTGGATAGAAGATTAAACCAGCCAAAACATTTCCTTAGGCCAAAGCCTAATTCAGAGCAAGGCCCTAACTCGTCAATTCTATGAAGGCTGAGAGAGGCGAGGAAGGTGCAGAAGAAAAGTTTAAAGCTAGCAGAAGTTGGTTCATGAGGTTTAAGGAAAGAAGCCACCTCTATAACATGAAAGTACAAAGTGAAACAGCAAGTGCTGACAGAGAAGCCACAGTAAGTTATCCAAGAGACCTAGCTAAGATTGATAGAGGTGGCTATACTAAACAACAGATTGTTTTCAGTGTAAACAAAACACTGTTCTTTTGGAAGAAGATGCCATCTAGGACTTTCATAGAGAGAAGCCAATACCTGGCTTCAAAGCTTCAAAGGATAAGCTGACTTTTATTAGGGACCAATGCAGCTGATGACTAAGTTGAAGCCAATGGTAATTTACATTCTGAAAATCTAGGGCTCTTAAGAATTATGCTAAATCTACTCTGCCTGTGCTCTTGAAATGGAACAACAAACCAGGAAGATAGCACATCTGTTTACAGGATGGTGTACAGAAGATCTGTGGAGATCTGCTGCTCAAAAAGAAAAGATTCCTTTCAAAGTATTACTGCTCATTGACAATGAACCTAGTCACTCAAGAGCTCTGATGGAGACGTATGAGGAGACAAATGTTGGTTTCATGCCTGTGTGAAAGGAAAATAAATCTTGGGGCCCCCAAATCACTAAGCTAAAGGGAAAAGTCAAGCTGGGAACTGTTTATGGCCAACCTGCCTCCCATTCTATTCAAAGTCACCTTTCTGCTCATTGAGATAAATGCGTACCTGATTGCCTCCTTTGGAGAGGCTCATCAGAAACTCAAAAGAATACAACCACAGTGAGATACCATCTCACACCAGTTAGAATGGCGATCATTAAAAAGTCAGGAAACGGGAGGCGGAGCAAGATGGCCGAATAGGAACAGCTCCAGTCTCCAACTCCCAGCGCGAGCGACACAGAAGACCGGTGATTTCTGCATTTTCAACTGAGGTACTGGGTTAATCTCACTGGGGAGTGCCGGACAATCGGTGCTGGTCAGCTGCTGCAGCCCGACCACCAAGAGCTGAAGCAGGGCGAGGCATCGCCTCACCTGGGAAGCGCAAGGGGAAAGGGAATCCCTTTTCCTAGCCAGGGGAACTGAGACACACAACACCTGGAAAATCGGGTAACTCCCACCCCAATACTGCGCTTTAAGCTAACGGGCACACCAGGAGATCATATCCCACACCTGCCCGGGAGGGTCCCACACCCACGGAGCCTCCCTCATTGCTAGCACAGCAGTCTGTGATCTACCAGCAAGGCAGCAGCGAGGCTGGGGGAGGGGCCCCCGCCATTGCTGAGGCTTAAGTAGGTAAACAAAGCCACTGGGAAGCTCGAACTGGGTGGAGCTCACAGCAGCTCAAGGGAACCTGCCTGTCTCTGTAGACTCCACCTCTGGGGACAGGGCACAGTAAA